>NW_026652279.1:74649334-74849334 GCF_009828535.3 Hylobates moloch
TATATATATATATATATATATCTGCAGGTGCATGCACTAAGGAAAGATTTTGTGATGGCACAGTGAGTGGCCAACTAAAAACCAGGAAGAGAGCCCTCACCAAAACCTGACTATGCCAGCACCTTGTCCTGGACTTTCAGTATTCAGAACTGTGGGAAAAAAAAATTCTGTTTTATCTACCCAGTGTGTGGTATTTTATTATGGTAACCCAAGCAGACTAGGACAACCACATTTTGTTTAGCCATTTATAACTTAATAAGCATCGAATGGTTTCCATGTTTGGCTATTATGTCTAATACTGCTTATCCCTTTATGTACAATTTAGCATATGTTCTAATCTGGGGACACTATATACCTAGGAGTGGTATTGCTGAGGTATAGTTGAACTCTATGTTTGATTGTTTGAAAAACTGCCAAACTGTTTTCCAAAGCTATGGCACTATTTTACTTTGTCACCAGCAGGGTAGGAGGGTTCCAATTTCTCCATATCCTCACCAACACTTGTTATTGCCTGTCTTTTTCTTATTATAGCCATGTTAGTAAGTGTGAAGTTGTATCTCACTTTAAGTTTAATTTGTATTTCCCCGATGACTAATGATATTAAGCATTTTCTTATGTGTTTATTACCCACTTGTATATCTTCTTTGGATAAATATCTATTCAGATCCTTTTCCCATTTTTTAAATTTTATTTATTTTATTTATTTATTATTATGTCTTTTTTCTTTTTTTTTTTTTTAGACAGAGTCTCCCTTCTTCCCCCAGGCTGGAGTGCACTGGCTCAATCTTGGCTCACTGCAAGTTCCGCTTCCCAGGTTCACGCCATTCTCCTGCCTCAGCCTCCTGTGTAGCTGGGACTACAGGCACCTGCCACCATGACAGGCTAATTTTTTGTATTTTTAGTAGAGATGGGGTTTCACCATGTTAGCCAGGATGGTCTCGATCTCCTGACCTCGTGATCTGCCCACCTTGGCCTCCCAAAGTGCTGGGATTACAGGTGTGAGCCACCACACCCAGCCCCCATTTTTTCACTATTTTTATTGTTGAGTTGTAAGAGTTCTTTATATATTCTGGATATGAGCTGTTTATTAAATACGTGATTGGCACTTATTTTCTTCTTTGCTGTGAGTTGCTTATTTATTCCTGAAAATGTCTTTTGAAGCACAAAATATTTTAAACATCATGAAGTCTAATTTATTTTTATTTTTTAACTCATGCTTTAGGTATCATATCTAAGGCTTCATTGCCAAATGTCAGATCCTGAAGATGTATATCTTTCTCTATGAGCTTTACACTTTTAGCACTAACAATTACTCATTGATACACTTTGAGGTAATTATTGTATATGCTGTAAGTTTAGGTCAAAATTTATTTTTTTACATGTGGCTGTCCAGTTGTTCTTGTGCTATTTGCTGAAAAGTATCATTCTACACTCATTGAATAACCTTAGCACACTGCCAAAAATTTGTCAATTATAAACCCAAAGGTTTATTTCTAGAGTCTTGATTCTATTTCATTAGGTTTTACAGCCAGAGCACTGCAAATCTTAATGCCAATACTACACTGTCTTGATTCTTGTTGCTTTGTAGTAAATTCTAAAATCAAGAAGTGCCAGTCCTCCAAATTTTTTTTTTTTTTTTCAGGATTGTTTTGGCTATTCTGATCCCTTGTATTTCCATATTCATTTTTTCAAAGTTGGAATTCTAATAGGGGTTGTGTTGAATCTGTAGACCAACGTGGAGAGTACTGCCATCTTAATACAGTCTTGTGATTCATTACTGCCATCCAATAAATCTGGGAAGCATTTATCCATTATTTCTATAATTTTTTTTTCTGCTACTGTCTCTCTTTCTGATCCTCTGGTATTCCCATAATGTCTATGTTGGTGACCTAATGGTGGCTCAGATTTCTTTGAGGATCTGTTCACTTTATTTTTCTCTATTCTTTGGCTTCAACATTCCCTATCAGTCTATCTTTAAGTATAGTAGGTCTTTCTTCTTCCAATTTAAAACTATTATTGAGCCCCTCTAACGAATTTTTTATTTAAATTATATTTTTTAACTTTAAATTTCACATTTGATTCTTTTTTATAATTTCTATCTATTTTTATTCTCTATTTGATATGACATTATCATCATACTTTCTTTTACTTTTTAATTATGGCTTTCTTTAGTTGTTTGAACATTTAGAGTGGCTATTTTGAATACTTTTTCTGTTATAGCCAACATTTGATCACTTTCACAGAAGTGTCTTGTCTGCGATGTTTTTCCCCCATGTGCGGATGAGATTTTCCTTTTTTTTTTTTTGCATGTCCCACATTTTGTTGTTTTTGTGGAATACTGGATATTTCAGATAATATAGCATAAACTCCACTAATGCTCTTTGCTCTATTGTCTTCAGTAATGTCCTCGAGCAAAAATTGCCTCACAGACTAATCCAATTGAATTCAGGCACCTCTGATGGAGTACTTATGTCAGTGTCTGAGATTTGTTCTAACCCCAGGAGTGTTATTTCTATACCTCTTTCCCTGTTTTACTCCAGCAAACTAGTTAGCCTGCAATTTAGCCTCTACCTCCAATGAATCTATCAATCCTTCCCAGTTGTCATTCATCACAGTTTCCTATTTGTGATAGTACATTTAGGCTTGAACTCTCTACATTATGTGTTGCAAATGAAGTCAGTTCCTTTGGAAGCAATTTGGAACAATGTGTTTTGAAGGCTGCTTCTCTTCCGGGACACAGTCTCTGAACCATGGCTCTGGTGCTGGGAGCAGAAACAATAGTGTGTTTCTGTCTGAATGATGCCCTTGGCTTTAATTATTGAGCTTCTTCATGGGTGAGACAACAGAGCCCCAGATATCCTCAGCTTACCTTTCAAGGTGTGGAAGACCCAGGCTGTGAGCCTAGGCAAGGGTGATCATGAGTACAGTATTCTCAGTGATGCTGCAAGTAAATAGATTTTCACTTGCGAGCTGAGTGCTGGATAGAAAGAAAAAACAACAAACAAAACAAAACACCAAAAAAAGCCTTCCTCCTCTTGATTAAACTCACTCAAAGTGTAGCCTGGGGGCAGAATGGGAGAATCACATTCTGATCCTCCCAAAATGGAAGATAGTCTTCTGACTCCAGGACAGAAGGAGAAAAAGCCCTGTGTTCTTTTTTTTTTTTTTTTTGAAACAGAGTCTTGCTCTGTCCCCAGGCTGGAATGTGGTGGCGTGATCTCGGCTCACTGCAAGTTCCGCCTCCTGCGTTCACGCCATTCTCCTGCCTCAGCCTCCCAAGTAGCTGGGACTATAAGCACCCACCACCATGCCCGGCTAATGTTTTTTTTGTTTTGTTTTGTTTTGTTTGTATTTTTAGTAGAGACGGGGTTTCACCATGTTAGCCAGGATGGTCTCGATCTCCTGACCTCGTGATCTGGCCGCCTCGGCCTCCCAAAGTGCTGGGATTACAGGCGTGAGCCACTGCGCCCGGCCAGCCCTGTGTTTTTAGTATATTCGTTTAGATTAGAATTTGTGTCCCAGTGAGCTGGGAGAAGGATGGGAGAGCGCAATCTTGGTTTAGACACCACAAACTCTTACAGTTCTTACTGAACGTTAGTAGATTTTCTTGAATGAATGTTTCTTTATTTGTCATATGCCTTTCTAGCAATTCCAGATACTTAAAATGTTTTTCAATAATTTTCACCAGTTTCTTTGATAAACAGGTCCACAAAATTTCTTATTCTCTCATGCTGTAAATAGCCCTCCTCTATATCTTGAATGTAATTTTGTTTACAAATGTGTATACATTCATGAAAACATATTCTTAGATATGGATGCATTTAATTTTATTTAACTTATGTTTTAACAAAGTTGCTTTATTTTTAATTGCCAATTTGAAAGGAGCATAAAAGAACATTTTTGGAAGCATAATATATAACATAGTTTAAGAATTTCAAGTCATTTTATTGTGAGATTGAACAGGCAAACTTTGATGCTTTTTGCATTGCCAAGAATGTATAATGAGTTGCTGTATTCCTGGAACATATTAATTTTATATCCCAGATTACACATCAGAAGTCATGTGTGGAATGAAATTTTGCAGGGCTGAATTTTGGATAATTTGAGAATACTCTTTAAGAGAAGGAAACCAAAAATATAAGTCATCGTAAACTTTTTAAATATATTTTTTGCTACTTATTTGTTAGCAATATATGATCATGTAAAGACATTCTGCTGCCTCTTCCCAAAGCCTTAGAAAGTGCACATACACCTGATAGTACCCAAAGCTTGAGCTTCATTAGCTCCATATCCTATCTGCACCTGCCAGGAATGCTTGCTGTAAATATCTTTTATCCAAGGACTCCTCCTCTAATCCTATGTATTTGCCAAAAGTTTGACTGCTTGGGAACAGTTTATACTGTGATTTCCCATGTTGCCCTTGTAGAGATATAAACAATTTTACTATTGTGGCAAAAAATATATTAAAATAATAAAATCATTTCTGCCACAAAATTATTATAATGATTTTATTATTATTTTAACTTGGTTTATTTTTAACTAAACCTGTGGGCTCCACTTCTGCAGAGAAAATGAAACATATCAAATACTTGGAATTTTTCAATGTGATATATTTCCTTTTAATATGGAATAAACTTTTTAAATAAAAATATATAACCAGATTTTAGTGAGCTGTGTGGACTAAGACCAAAACGTAAGGATATTTAAAGAATGGGAGGAATAGATAACCTTACAAAAGAGGTAACAGAAATAACCACAGGACATGGGAAATAGGACATTTATTTGTAAAAACAAATTAAGGAGTTTGAAGACTTTTCAAAGCTAAAATAGGTTTCATCATTTCTCTGTGTTTGAAAGGAGTAGAAAAAAGAAAATTGATAAAAGGAAGTTTTATCTTTAATGACACACAAAAATAAGATGTTCTCAAGCAAATATTATTCATATAGTGCCTGAACCATCAAATAAATAAACCAAAGGACATGAAATAAAATGAAATTCTGGCCAGATGCAGTGGCTGACGCCTGTAATCCCAACACTTTGGGAGGCAGAGGTGGGCGGATCACCTTTGGTCAGGAGTTTGAGACCAGCCTGACCAATATGATGAAACCCCGTCTCTACTAAAAATGCAAAAATTAGCAAGGCATGGAGGCATGTGCCTGTAATCCCAGCTACTCGGGAGGCTGAGACAGGACAATCACTTGAACCGGGGAGGCCGAGGTTGCAGTGAGCCGAGATCGCACCATTGCACTCAAGCCTGGGCAACGAGAGCAAAATTCTGTCTAAAAAAAAAAAAAAGAACATGTATTTATATATTGCTACTTATTTTCTTCTAGACTCTCTGATAGTTGTTGTTTTCTTTCTTTTTTTTTTTTTGAGACGGAGTCTCACTCTGTCGCCCAGGCTGGAGTGCAGTGGAGCACCCTCGGCTCACTGCAAGCTCCGCCTCCTGGGTTCAGGCCATTCTCCTGCCTCAGCCTCCAGAGTAGCTGGGACTACAGGCGCCGCCATCACGCCCGGCAAATTTTTTGTATTTTTAGTAGAGACGCGGGTTTCATCGTGTTAGCCAGGATGGTCTCGATCTCCTGACCTCGTGATCCGCCCACCTCGGCCTCCCAAAGTGCTGGAATTACAGGTGTGAGCCACAGCGCCCGGCCAATAGTTGTTGTTTTCTTGTGGTAAAATTCTATAAGATAAAGGTTAAATTTTTCATCTGACAGGAACATCAGGATACAGTTCGGCTCTAACAGGTTGATGTGTGATTTCTTAAAAGGAATAATGAATGACTTCTACAGCAATATCAGTAGGTAAATATATTATTACAATTTATTTTCTAGTTTCATTTCAACTTCTGGCTTTTTCACTGGGGAGCAGAAAATAAAATAGCAATGGCTCTTCATTATAAAAATGATGCATCATATTTTTCCACTGGACCTGCTATTACATTATTAAATCCATATACTCTCTAGGGCAAGGTAGTTTAAATAGATAATTTGATTACACTTCCCCTTGTCTTTTTTTAATCAAATGCCCCCAGCAGGAAAGATACATTCAAATAGTGTGTGTATTATAAATTATAATCTCCACTGTTAGATATGTTTAAATTACTTTTATATTTTCATTTAAGTTTTGCTAGCCACTTGCTGTGTGACCTTAGGCAGGGTACTTAACTATGCCAAACTCATTTTTTTCTTCAAGTAAGAGAAAAATATTCTATATATTTTCCAATGTGTTTGAATATATCTTTTTTTTGCGGGGGGAAGGGGAGAAAATGGGGAATGGAGTGAAATGCAACGCTTAAGTGTATACAATATTCATTTCTGTGGAACCATGGGGTTGCATCAGGGAATAAGCTCTTTGTTAATTAGATAGTGTGGTAATGAACATAAGCTTTTATGTTAAGTTGCCTTAGGTTTGCATTTTAGCTTTAATATTTGTAAACTCTGTGATTCTGGGAAAGTCAATTAACCTCTCTGAAAAATATGTTTTATATGGAATATGGGCATAACAACAAGTATTGTAAAGATTAAGTAAGCTTAATTATGAGAGTTAAATTCAGTCAAAAGCCAAGTCTCATTGTTTTCATTATATCCTATACTCCATATAAAGTATATTTTACAAAGAAAATATATATTTTTTCTATTGTTTTATGTCCTATTGATTATAGGGAAGAACAAAGAGCTAGAGGCTATTTTTTCTAGGCCTTTCTATCTCATCTTTCTTACCTAGAAAATTTTGCATGGGACATTTTCTTGGTACAACAATCAAGCCTGCTAAGATACCTCAGAGTATATTTATAGCCTTCCAAATTCAACATATCTTTGGGAGCAAAAACGACTTGGAATATAATCATCTATTGTTTAGGGGAGAGATGAGATGTGGTTTTTTTTTTTTTTTTTTATCTTATTCTGGAAAAACTCTATCTTTTCCCTAAATGTAAATGCTATTAGACACGGTAAAACACAATGATTGACTTATTTGAACATAAATGGTAAAAATTAGAATGTATTTGTCATCATTAACAGTATTTGTCTCTGTAATTCTCAGTGCTCACTATGGAAACTTACTAGCTTCGAACCATAGGAAACTGATTTTTAGCCCTCAAAATATAATAACTATTCTTAGAATTTTAAAGAAAGATGTCATTCAACTCTGTGTGTCATATTTGTTCTCAGTCACAGAATTCTCTAGTAACTTCTGTCTGGCTCATACTGCTTCTACTTCACATCTTGCATGTTAACTTTAATTTTAAACTCCAATGCAAAGCAATGTTACATCAATATTTAGAGTGCTGATGATCGGTGATGACCGTAACTCAATCCTATGTCAAGATATGGCATTTGATTGGGGACCAATTAAAATCAATGTCAATACATGGCTTTCCAACAAATGACATGGTAAGTCCTTGGCAGAATAGTAAGCAGTGCTTCTTATTCATCACAGGAAAGATATGTATTTTCTTGCAAGCTGTTTTTGGTGTGAATCTAACAATGTGTTGTCTAGGTCCATTTATCATTCATTTCCTAGTCAATGTCAAGACAGGTGGTTAAATAAAATGTGGTATTTCCAGAACTGTATGAGAAATTGACAGGATTTCCATATACTAAGCTAATCTGAACTCATAAGGAAATATAATATCGTATGTTAAAATATTTTGTGTTCTTTGAACTGATCTACCATGTTTTTGAACACAATTATGGGAGAGTAACAGTGACATCAAAAATGACTTAGATTAATAACATTTTTGCTAAATAAAATGTATGGCGATTTTATTGAGGAATGAAGTTGAAGATAATTATGAAAGAGATTTAAAAAAAGAATAAATCAATACCATTTCACTAGAAATCCCTTTCCTTATTCAATGGACCATTCGTGCTGCATACCTGTTCCCTCAATGACTTTCTAACCTACTTCTAAGATTCCACGGATTGGAGCAGCAAAAAGAAATGAGATGTATGAAATGCCTATAGAAATAAGGAGTGCAAAAGGGTACAGAAATTAAATCATTTAAGGAGTATTTCATTTTTAGAGTATTTCAATTTTAGGTAAAATTGCCTCTCTGGACTCTCTGTTTCTGCTTTTTGCCTTTCTTATTAAAGGTCTGAAAATTTCATAGTAATTTAAAATATTGTTCATTAACATTAAAGAAAAAGTTTGATTGAAATGGATTCTTCTCTAAATGTTTTTTTCATGTTTGCTCTCTTTAATTCTGCAATACATGTTTAATTTCACCTTTATATTCAGGATTTTTTTTTTTTGCACAATCCAGGAACAATTATAACCCTGTTGAAAATAGTGGTAATGGCAATATACTATTACTAGACTTCAATACATGAATTAATGTATTAAGGAAAAAATATCTGTGCTTTTCTGCTACTATTTAAACTTTTATTAGAAAGCTAATTTTATAAAAGTAATCAAGAAGGTTACAATTAAATGATACCTATTTGAACTACATCTACTATAATAATATACTGCTCTCAAAAATGTTTTTCTATTCCATAAAATAAATCCAGGTTAACAAATAATTTTAGCAAAAGGAATGATGAACAGTGTTGGCTAGTTAAACAAGTGGTTAATTAGTGAGCCAAAATATCACCATAGATTACTTAAGATCAAACTAGACTTTTATGCTTTGTTTTTATGACATTATCTTCAATGCATAGATAGTAGGGAGGAGCCCCAAATAAGTTTATGCTAAGAATCTAAGGGCTGAAGAATATGAAATAATTATATGATATTGGTACACAAGTCACTTTTGTCACATACAAGTTTTATTACAAAAAGGTACATACAATGTGATTAAATGATTTGTGAACCAGTCATTTGATATATTTAAAAATTTACTAAGGTGAATTACTTATTGGCTTGTGTGGTAATTACAGTGTTTTTTCTAGTTGTATTCAACGTAGGTCCTCATCAAGGCATGTTTGCAATACAGAAGTACATTTTTGTATGTAGCCCACATTCCAATTAGCACATTCTAATTTCTAGCTTAAAAAAACACAAGTAGCATATGGCTTAAAATGTTTTCTTGTTAATAACTAAACTGTGTGCCTCACTGTAAGACAAAAACTGAACCTTTCTTTACTTTGATTGAGCCTTGCTCTGTGACATTTTATTTTTATTGGATAATTAAATAAGATGAAATCAATTACTCTCATTAGAAATCAGAGGTAATTTAGGTTTGAGAAACTACTTTTCTGAGTATTGGAATGTTTTCCTCATGTGAACCCTACTGAACTTTCTAACTTATTTCTTTATATATCTGACATTTGTATCAAACACTTTTTGTTGCTTATATATTTATACTAAATAAATAAACTTGCATTTAGATTTTCCTTTAAAAATGTATTTAATCTCTTCAGTCCATCTGTCTCACTTAAAAATTGTAAAATAGCCATCAAATCTGAAAAATAAACCTGCACAATATTTCCTTACAGTATGCCTTATGAAGAACAAAAATATAATTTCAAAACAATAGCTTTTATATACATTGGTGTTACATAAGTAGATGCATTAGCATTATGCCCTTCAGTCACTGAAAGGGTGTTCTCATGCAGGCACCATCTATGAACAAAAACCAAGCTGTACAGGGAGTCTACCATAAAATCATGGAAGTCTCTTTTCCCTTGATTTCCTTTCCATTTCCTTTCCCAATTTTTTATTTTTATTTTTTTTTTACTTTTATTTGAGATTCAGGGAGTACGTGTGGAGGTTTGCCTCAAAGATATATTGCATGAGACTGAGGTTTGGGGTACAGTTCAACCCATCATCCAGGTAGTGAGCATAGGTAGTTTCTCAACACTTATCTCTCTGCCGTCCTTCCCCCTTTTATAGTCCTCAGTGTCTGTGGCTCCCATCTTTATGTCCACTTGTATCCAATGTTTAGCTCCCATTTATAAGTGAGAACATGCAGTATTCAGTTTTCTGTTTCTACACTAGTTTGTTTAGGATAGTGGCCTCTAGCTGCATCCATATTCCTGCAAAAGACATTATTTCCTTCTTTTTATGGCTGCATAGTATTCCATGGTATATATGTGCCACATTTTCTTTATCCAGTTCACTGATGATTGATTTCTGAGTTGATTCTATGACTTTGCTATTGTGAATAGTACTGTGATAGACATATGGGCAGATGTGTCTTCTTGGTAGAAAAATTGCTTTTCTCTTGGGCATATACCCAGTAATGGGGTTGATGGGTCAAATGGTAATTATATTTTTAGTTCTTTGAGAAATCTCCAAACTGCTTTCCACAGTGGCTGAACTAATTTGCATTCCCACCAACAGGGTATTGTTGTTCCCTTTTCTCCGCAGTCCCTCTGACATCTGTGGGTTTTTGTCTTTGTTTTTGTTTTTCTTTTCAATAGTAGCCATTCTTACTGGTGTGAGATGGTATCTCATTGTTGTGATTTGCATTTCTCTGATGATTATAGATGATGAGTATTTTTTCATATGTTTGTTGGCTACTTTTATGTCATCTTTTGATAACTGTCTGTTCATGTCTTTGCCTAATTTTTAATGAGGTTATTTGTTTTTTATTTGTTGAATTATTTGAGTTCTTTATCAATTATTGATACAAGACCTTTGTCAGATACATAGTCTACTAATATTTTCTCCCATTTTGTAGGTTGTCTATTTACTCAGTTGATAGTTTCTCTTGCTGTGTAGAAGCTCTTTAATTTAATCAGGTTCCAATTATCAATTTGTATTTTTGTTGTAATTGCTTCTGAAAACAGCCTAATATTGAAATCCTGAACAGACTGATAATGAGTTCTGGAATTGCATCAGTAATAAAGAACTTACCAACTAAAAAAAGCCCTGGACCAGATGGATTCAGAGTCAAATTCTACAAAGAATAGTTGATAGCAATCTTACTGAAACTGACAAAATAGAGGAGGAGAGACTCCTCCCTAACTCATTCTGTGAAGCCATCATCATCCTGATTCCAAAAGCTGCCCAAAGCACACTGAAAAAAGAAAACTACAGGGCAATATCCCTGCTGAACCTAGATGCAAAAATACTCAACAAATTGCTAGCACATCAAATCTAGCAGCACATTAATAGGTTAATTCATCATGATCAAGTAGGATTTATGCCTGGGATGCAAGGTTGGTTCAACATATATAAATCAATAAATGTGATTTATTACATAAAGAGAATTAAAAACAAAACCCATATGATCATATCAATAAATATAGAAAAAGTTTATGATGCAATCCAATATCCATTCATGATAAAAACCCTGAATAAATTATGTATCAAAGGAACATACCTCAAAATAATAAGAGCTATCTCCAACAAACCCACAGCCAATATTATACTGACTGGGCAAAAGTAAGAAGCACTGCCCCTGAAAAACGGAACAAGACAAGGATGCCCACTTTCTCCACTCCCATTCAACTTAGTCACTAGAAGTTCCAAACAGAACAACCAAGCAAAAGAAGAAAATAAAAGGAATCTAAATAGGAAATGAAGAAGTCAAACTATCTGTTTTCACTGACAATATGATTCTATACCTAGAAAACTCTAAGGACTCTGCCAAAAGCCTCCTAGAACTGATAAATTATGTTAGTAAAGTTTCAGGATACAAAATCAATGTACCAAAATAAGCAGCATTTCTCCACACACACAAAAAAATGTTTAAGATAAGAGCAAAATGAAGAGTGTAATTCCATTTACAAAAGCCAAACATAAAAATAAAATACCTAGGAATACATCAGATCAATGAATCAAAAGATCTCTAGAAGAACTACATAACACTTGAAAGAAATCAGAGCTGACACAGATGGAAAAATTTTCCATTCTCATGTATTAGAAGAATCAATATCATTAAAATTGCCACATTGCTGAAAACACTCTATAGGCTCAATGCTATCCCTATTAGATTACCAATATCTTTTTTGACAGAATTAGGGAAAAACTATTCCAAAATTAATATAGGATCAAAAACGAATCTAAATAGCTGAAGAGATTCTAAGCAAGAGGAACAAAGCTGAGGAAATCACACTACCTGACACTAAACTGTATTACAAGTTTACAGTAATCAAAACAGTATGATACTGATACGAAAATAGACATATAGACCAATGAAATAGAGTAGAAAAACCCAGAAATAAAGCTGCACACTCACAACTATCTGATATTTGATAAGGTCAATAAAAACAAGCAATAGGGAAAGGGCTACTCCCTATTCAATAAATAGTGGTGGGATAGGGGATTATCCATATGCAGATGAATGAAACTGGACTCCTATATATTCTTATATACAAAAATTTACTGAAAATGAATTAAAAACTTCAATATAAGATGTCCACTCAAACTGTAAAAATCCTAGAAAAAAACCTAGAAAATACCCTTTCCTTTTTTTTTTTTTTTTATGCCCTGCCTAGATTATTGGCTGTCTGTCCTGTTGCTTTCCGTTCAGACCTTGAAGAAATCAGACTCAATCCCTGCTCTAATTTTAGAAGACAAAGGTAGACTGTTGCGTGGTTTAAACTGAAGTATCTATGACAATAACCAACTTTTTAACTTTTTAATATTTATCATCTCTCTCCACATTATAAAAGCGAAAGGTCTCCCTCCCCCTAGAACTGAGGGTGCTGGAAAAAAAAAGTGCAAAAAGAAGATAAATTTTTCCCTACACCCCCTCTTGGCTGAAATAATTTGAGTCATAGCATCCTACCGTTTTTTGAATACAAAAGTCAGAAGTCATGAGTGTGTTATGATTGTATTCTCCAAACCAGGCCATGTTTAGCTATAATAGGCATGTTTTCTCTGGACACAACTGGTTTTAAATAATGATGAATCACATAGATCACCAATTTTTTTTTTTTTTTTTGCGTAAGTGGTCCTCCCTTGTCTTGGCTTGGAAACCAATAATTTGCTTCACTCCCATGCCATTACTCCTACCCCTGATACCAATGTAAAAGCCCTGATTAAGATTTAAGGTTAAACCACTGCCACCCACCCAGTATAATGGTACAAGTGACCCAAATTTCAGTAAAGCTGGAGAATATGGTCATTCTATTCATTGTTTCCCCTTTTGATCTCTCCACTTAATATTGTTTGCTAATGCATTTGCTGTCCAGTAATTAGTTGGGCTGTCTTCTCCCTTCTACTGCCATAGGGAGAAGGTATTGATATTCAGTACCTTATACATCATGTACAGATGGACATTTTATACTGACAACAGTCCACTATCAGCTATTGTCTTTACTTCCAGCTGCCCACTAACATATATATACTTATTGGCTAAAGCCAAGTTTATTGCAAATATTGTTTCTGTGTCAAACCAGCTAACATTAAGTGTATAATCTTCTCTGTGCTGCTAGGCTGAGTTGTCAGAGCCATGGACCAATAAATATTGTCTCATGTTTTACTGAATATTTGACCAAGTCTTGTATTCTCGGTACTAACACCAAAAAAGAGAGATAGTAAGCAGCTCATAGTCCTTCTCTAGCATTAACAATCATAGAAGAAGAACTTCTATTACCAAAAATAAAATATCAGTATGTCTGTGTGTGTATATATATACAATAAATATATATTATATTTATTTATGTATCTATACTACCTGTCTCTCCCTGCCTCTCACTCTCTAGAGACAGAAAGAACTCTTAAAATTCAACAATAATAAAACAAGCAGTTCAATTTCTAAAAGAATATCAATACACCAAGAAACTTTTGGAACTAGTTAATAAATTCAGTGAGGTTGTAGGATATAAAATCAGCATACAGAAATCACAGCATTTCTGTACATTATAAACACACAAACAAATCAAGAAAATAATTTATTTGTAATAGTTACAAAGAAATAACATACATAAAATAAATTTAACAAAAGAGGTGAAAGACCTGAACACTGACTGACATCAATGTATGAAACATTGATACAAGTAATTGCAAAAGGCAGAAACAGAATTGAAAGACTCTAATTAGCCAAAACAATCTTTAGCAAAAAAACAAAGTTGAGGCATCACACTACCTGATTTCAAAATATAAAGCTACAATGATGAAAATGGCATGATTCTAGCATAAAAACAGACATACAGGCTATTGGAACAAAAAAGAAAGTCCATCAATAAATCTGGGCATTTAAGGTCAATTGATTTCTGGCAAAGATACCAAGAACACACAATGAGGAAAGCACAGTCTCTTCAATAAACGATGTTGGACAAACTAGATATCCACATGCAGCAGAATAAAATTAGACCCGTACTCATACCATCTACAAAAGTCAACTTAAAATGGATTCATGACTTAAAGGTAAGACTTGAAACTGTAAAACTACTAGAAGAAAATATATGAGAAAAGCATAAGGCAATGAATTTTTTATATGACCCCAAAATCATAGGTAACAAAGGGAAAAATAGACAAATGAGATTACATCAAATTGAAAAGATTCTTTCCAGCAAAGGAAACAATAAACAGAATGTAGAGACAGCACATGAAATGGGAGAAAATATTTGCAATCCAAACATTGAATAAAGGTGTTTACTTTACACATTTATTTACTTAGGTATTTTATTTATTCATACCTATTACACATAAATTATTTTCTTGATTTCTTTGTTGGATAGTTTGTTTATAACATATAGAAGTGCTACTGATTTCTGTATGCTGATTTTGTTTCTACCACCTGACCGAATTTATCTGAATAAAACCTGAATACATAAGGAACTACTCAATAGCCAGAAAACAAATTAACTGATTGAAAAATGTGCAAAGTATATAAATAGAAATCTTTCCAAAGAATACATATAAGTTGCCAATAGTTTTATTTAAAAAAAAAGTGACTACTACCAATCATCAGAGAAATGCAAATTGAAAGCACAATGAGACATAACCTCACACCTGTTAGGATGACTATTATCTAAAGGACATGAGAACTGCTGGTAAGAGTGTGGAGAAAAGGAAACCACCGTGCGCTGTTGGGAATGTAAATTAGTATAGCTGTTATGGAAAAAGCTATGGAGGTTCCATAACAACTTAGATCTGCCATATGATCTAGCAATCCCACTACTCATTACATATGCGAAGGAACTAAAATCAGTATGTGGAAGAGATAGCTGCATTTCAATGCTTATTGCAACATTATTCACAAAAAGCAAGACATAGAATTAACCTAAGTGTCCATCAGTGGATGAATAGGTAAAGAAAATGTGGCGTATATACACTGTGAAATACTATTCAACCTTAAAAAGAAAGGAATCATGTCATTTGTGACAAAATGGGCAAAGAAAGAAAAATACTGCAAGATCTCACTTATATGTGGAATGTAAAACGTTGAACTTGTAAAAAGAGTAGAATGCTGGTTTCCACGGATGTGGGGAGGAGAGCTTGGGGAGATATTAGTCAAAATAAATTGTTGTGAGTAGAATTCATGTTCTCATCACAAATAAATGATAAGTATATAAGGTAATGCATATATTAATTAGCTTGATTTATCCATCACACAATATATACATATTTCAAAATATCATGTTGTATACCATAATATAAATAATGTTGATTTGTCCATTAAAAGTATATAAATAAAATTAAATTTTATTTTGTCAATTAAATTTTGATTTGCCAATTAAAAATAGTAAAATAATGGGACCAAGGTCTGACCAAACATCTCACCAAAGAAGATATACAGAAAGCAATAAATGTATTAAAAAAGTTCAATATCATATGTCATCAGGGAATTGCAAATTAAAACAACAATTATATACCACTACTCACCTACTATAATGGCCAAAATATAAAACATAGGAAACACTAAATGCTCACAAGAATGTAGAGCAACAAGCCTTCTCATTCATTGTTGGTGGTAATGAAATATGGTATGGCCACAAGGAAGACAATTCGGCAGCTTCTTACAAAACTAAAGGAACTCTTACTGTACAATTATGCTCCTCAGTATTTACGCAAATTAATTAGAAATTTACATTCACCATCCACACAGAAAATTTACATAGATGTTCATAACAGCTTTATTCAGAGTTGCTAAAGCTTGGAAGCAATTAAGATGTCCTTCAGATGTAAAACTGGTACATTCAGATAATGGAATAGTATTTGGCACTAAAAAGAAATCGTCTATCAAGCCATGAAAAACCATGGAAGAAACTGAAATGTATTTTATTCAGTGGAAGAAGCCAATCTGAAGGAGTTACCTACTGTATGATTCCCAAGTAGATGACATTCTGAAAAAGGCAAAGCTATGGAGACACCGAATCATCAGTCATTGCCAGTGTTTAGGGAGAGATAAATTGGTAGAGTGTGGAGGATTTTTTTCAGGCAGTCGAACTATTCTGTATTGTTACACAATGGTAAATCTTGCCAATATACAGTTGCCAAAAGTCATAGAATGTGCAACACCAACAGTAAACCTTAAGGTAAACTATGGACTTTAAGTGATAATGATGTATCAATGTAGGCTCATTGATTGTAAAAATGTACCACTCTGATGCGGGACGTGGATGGTGGGGAGGTTGTGTGTATGTTAGGACAGGAGTGAGTACATGAGAACTCTACTTTCTCTTCAATTTTGCCTACAACTGCTCTACAACATAAATTTTATTCATTTAAAAAATGAATGAACTGCTTATATATGTACCAATATTGATGAATCTCAAAAAATTATGGTTAGTGGAAGATTCCAGGCATAAAAAAGTACATACATATTATTTCATTTGTGTAAACTCTAGAGAAGAAAGTAATCTGTAGGGACAGGAAGTGTATCTCCTGAAGATAGGGAGGAAGGAAGAGGTGAGAAGGAGAAATTATACATGGCCTTACAGAAACATTTGGGGGTGATGGATAAGTTCACTATCTTAATTGTGGTGATAATTCCACGTATGCATGAAAATGTCAAAACTCAATGCTTAAGTATGTGTCTTTTATTTTCTGCCAATTACATATCAAGAAAACTATAAGAATATGGTAAATGCACACTGTGGAGTGTCAACAGCGATTAAACGTAACATGGCTTGATCCTAAAAACATAGTGCTAAATACATAGTCTAAGAAACAATATGAAAAAGAAGAAGGAATTAAAATACAATGCAATAGTGACAGCTAAGTTAGTAAGAGGTACAAATTGTGTTCTTCTAATGCATGCACATTCCAGGAAGGAAGTAAAAATTAATTATTAAGTACTGAAATCCGCATGTTATAGTTTCTAGGGAACGATGAAGTAATAGAAATAGAATGCAAAACTTAAAAACAAAATGTGGGAGGGTAATGAAATGAACTTCTAAAAAATTATTTAAAACAAGGCACATTTTAGTTGGCGTTTCTGCTAAGCAGATCACAAGGTGAAGATCTGGGTGAATGTAGTTCGCTGGGGACCTGGGGAAACTGCAGGAAAAAGTGCAAGTTGGGGGTTGCTATTGAAACAACCATTTCCCTGCTCTTCTCACCTTCCCTGCACAAGGAAAAGCAAGCACCTTTGGGTGCAATAAATCTCCTAAGGTAGAAATACAAAAAAGATTTCAGACAGTTTTATGATTATATTTAGAAAATATGAGCGTAAATTATTGTAAAATAATGTTTATTTCTAAGTTTGGACTAAGACATTTAATATTTTAGAAATACTGATTTCAAAGTTATTAAATTAGAAAAATAATTCCTATTATTCAATTAGCAGATTTTAAAAAGCAAATAACATTGATAACATCGGAAAAGAGTTAGGTAAACAACATATTTAAGATATATATCCATAAACAAATTGAAAGGTAAAATCACTCCTAGATAATATCTATGGAAAATGTAAAGAAAACATCATACTTGCTATGCACAGGGGTGCACTGTCAACTTCCCCACTTTTGAGGTTTAGGGACTCAGACTGGCTTCCTTGCTCCTCAGCTTGCAGATGGTCTATTGTGAGACTTCACCTTGTGATCATGTGAGTCAATACTCCTTAATGAACTCATATATATATATATATATACATATATCTTCATTAGTTCTGTTCCTTTAGAGAGCCATGACTAATACAAATAGTAACATGGAAACACTTTCTGAACCAGATAAAAGATCTATATTTAAGCAATAATAACTAAAATAGCATGGATTTGGTTCAGAGAAAAACAAAAATAACAAAATAGATTAAAATACAAACCCACGCATATATGTGCACAATATGTGATAATGGTGACACTGCAACCCAGTGAGGGAATTACATATTTGTAAATAAATAATATGATAAAAATTTGTTCTCCTTATAAAATAATATGAAATTTGACTACTACTTTACATCATAAGCAGCAACATAAATGATATGGTTTGCCTGCTTCCCTACCCAAATCTCACCTTGAATTGTAGCTCCCGCAATTCAGTTTCCACATATCGTGGGAGGGATCCAGTGGGAGATAATTGAATCGTCTGCATAAGACATGATTTTGCTCCTCATTCACATTCCACCATGATTATGAGGCCTTCCCAGCCATGTGGAACTGTGAGTTAATTAAACCTCTTTCCAGCCAGGCGCGGTGGCTCATGCCTGTAATCCCAGCACTTTAGGAGGCTGAGGCGGGCGGATCACGAGGTCAGGAGATCGAAACCATCCTGGCTAACACGGTGAAACGGTGAAACTCCATCTCTACTAAAAATACAAAAAATTAGCCGGGCCTGGTGGCGGGTGCCTGTAGTCCCAGCTACTTGGGAGGCTGAGGCAGGTGAATGGTGAGAACCCGGGAGGCGGAGCTTGCAGTGAGCCGAGATAGTGCCACTGCACTCCAGCCTCGGCAACAGAGCGAGACTCCGTCTCAAAACAAACAAACAAACAAAAAACAAAACAGAAAACCTCTTTCCTTTATAAATTACGCAGTCATGGGTATGTCTTTGTTAGCAGCATGAGAACAGACTAATGGAATAAACAAAACAGAGACATAAAGACACAAATATCCTTCACAGCATTCTTTAAGATTTGGCCTATATATATATATTTTTCATGTTCAAGTCTTACAATTCATTGATAAAAATGAACTATGCAATCTGTGAAGAGATATTGAATAACTCAGTACCTCACCTTCCATGGACACTTCATCCTAATCCATCATATCTGAAAATCTTAATAGTTCTACTACCATTTAATGCTAAGAATTATCACCAATTCACTTCCCACCAGCAAAGGAATCCTAACTACTATTTCTTAATGAGCAGTCTAGCCCCAGAATTCCATCCGGAGGATGGCCTCTCTATGGGTACTTTTTATGGTTACTCTTAAAGAAAACACACTCTGTGTGTGTTGTTACTTTATTTTGAGAACTGATCCCTAGAAGCTGAATTAAAAAATTGAGCAGCATAATGCAAGAAATGAGAGAAGACAATTAAAAGATGTTTTATCAAATTGGCCATTGCTATGGACAACTGGGACTCTTCTTCATTGAGGACACCCTGAGGAGTTATTCAGAATGTACCACAGAAATGTTCATTCAAGTAGCACTGGAAGATAAAATATAGAATATACTTTTAAATTAGACCTTCAGATAAGCAACAGCAATTTTAATGTAAGTAGATCACAAACATTGCATGGAATAATGCTTATAGCAAAATTTCATTTTTATCTAAAGCTCTAATTGAACTGGGTGTTTGGTATTTGTATTTGCTAAATCTGTCAACCTTGTTTGCAAGAAACACAAAAGAATAATATTTATCCACTAGCTTTTTCTCTCACTTGGCCAATGGCCACCCCCTAATGATGTCAATTCCCTTGAATTTTGAGGTTATGAATGACTTAGAATGCATGAGTAGGTTTTCACAGGTGTTTCATATAGACAAATCTTAGAGCCGAAAGCAAGAGGCATAAAACATAGCTGGGGCCAGGTGCAGTCAAGTTGCACCTGCACACAACTAGCACAATGGCCCTGGTAGTAAAAATTGGGGCCAAAAACATGTGAGCCGGGGCATGAGCCTCTATGACAACCAAGAATTTAAAATTCAAATTCTTTATTACAAAGAGCATAGTTATGTGGTTCAAATTTCCAGTAACAAGCTTTTTCTTTTCGTGACCCAGCCAGGTGGCATATTTCTATATTTCCCAAGGCTCGATCATGCCGTTTTTCTATATCCACAACCTTTCCCAGTTTCCAGTTTTATGCAAGTACCTCTCTTTCCGCTCTCTGAGCATATGTAAATACTTTCTGAACTTCCACTTACCTGTAAACATTGAGATCATAGTTAAATTAGTATCAGCTTCTGTGTGCCTTTGATGTCAATTCTCCCCCACTGCTCTGACTTGGAGTTAATGTTTTGTTTCTTTCAACTGGAACTTTAATTTATTTTTATGGATATTGGTAAAATGTGTTTTTTTAAATATCTGCAGTGTTTTCCTGGTGCAGTAGTAGCATATTTTCCCCCTACCAATTCTGTGTGGTTGAAACGGAAGGGTGGCTTTTTCACTTGATTCAGTCTTTCATACTAACAAGAACACTCTTGTTTGTTCTTTGTTTATCTTTGTTGTGATCCCAGGCTCCAGGGGTCAGGCTTTGAGTTGTCAGGTGGTAATTTGTTGGAGCGATTTTAGAGAACACGCATGAATTGATACTGTTGTGTCTGGTGTCTGGTGGCCCAGCTTGATGGATCCTGAAGCACAAGCTCATTTCCTGATAACTCCATCATTCCTATTTTCTCTCAACATTATAGAAGGGTACCTAATGACAGAATATATCCCTCTTGCCTTTTGTGGCTAAAGCTATTTGGGTGTAATTGCCAAAGGTATTCACTCTACCTAAAAGGGTGGGAGCCAAGAAAAAGAAGGGCCTAGCTGTGAGGAAATTCAGAACATGATAAAATATACCTCTTAGTACATAGAGAGAGCATCTCATGCAGCCCCGGACATTGCTCTTTGCTGATCCTCCTATCCTGCCGCATGTGCTAATCCTCTACCCTTACAGGATCGTCGTCCATCCTGCTTCAGCCAGTTTGGGTAAGTACCTGTAAATAATAACATCCTTTAGAGTGACTACCCAAAGGCAGTGAGATTTATCTTGCTAAACCTAGTAGTCTTTCATGATATAATGTTGATGACTATTTTGCTAAAATCCACCTCGGTGCCACAGGAGGTCAGGAATGAACAAATTATCTGACAGGGATATGTATTCCAAACTACCTCTGTGTGTGTGTGTGTGTGTGTGTGTGTGCGTGTGTGTAAACTATACGTATACATATGCAGTTAATGAATATATAATGATACAGAAATAAATTTTTGAAATATATTCTCTTTGTCACTTGAGACTAGCCACCTCTGTATTATTCAAAATAATATTGTATCTGTATGAACTGTAACTGTATCAAGTCAGAAATAATATTAAAAATTCTTCTTAAAGTGTATTCTTTCCATCAAAGCCTATTTTATCCAAATTGTTTTTCAATTATAGAAATTCTAGGTGATTGTCGTTATATGTAATATAATTTTAATGTAGGAAAGGATTCTAAGCATGTAATATCTAAAAAGAAAAAAAAAAGGTCTTCTCTCCTCCAACACTTGACCCAGTCCTGTAGCAGGAACTTGATTGATGCTAGTGGCTGTAATATTACTTTAAATAAGAGTTGAAAAGAGCGAAGGGTGATTTACATCATCTTTATTGTGTCATCGTGGTTGTTCACTGTTAGGTTTTTGAGAATCCAGGCATGAAAACCCTTATGGAAAAATAGATTTGGAATATGGCAAGAGTTGCCATCTATATAAATGTATCATGCATGAATATGAGGAATATATCTACATTGTTTCTATTTAGTCTCATACACACAAACACACACACACACACACACACACATGCACTCACTTTAGAGAAGGCAAATGAGTAATAAATCAGTTAGATGGCTATTTCTATATCTCATTCTGCAGAAAGTACAATGAAAGCAGAAGTAGGAAAGAATCTAGAAGTGTGGGGTTTGAAGCTGGAAATGAAATAATTGGTAACAGGTTGGATATCATTTTGAGGGACAAACAGGAGTTGAAAGTAAATTCTGTATTTTTAGTTTGGAGAAGAAGCAGTCTAGTGATGATTTTGTCTAAGATTACGTATCATAGGGAAGATGTTAGGGAAATTAACTAGTTTTGTTAGGCTATGACTCAGAAGGCCATATAACAATGAAATGACTCAGAAAGAAAACCAGGTACTAAGCAAGTCCTAAAATATAGGCCACTAAAGGAAAATCTCCTTCTCATTGGGTCATTAATCTGAAACTACATATCATATTTAAAATATACATAGAAGAAACATAATTATTTTGTTTTCAATGCACAGATCAGAAGCAAGTAAATTTTTTTAGAAAAGGAAAGTACAGCTTAGCCTACAAAATCAAAATTTGTAACAATTGACAGCTAATAGTAAGTTTGACTGGTTGAACATTAATAAGTGACAACATTTATTGAATGTTTATTTTAAAACTGCACTGATCTAAGTGCTTATAGTTGTTAATTCATTTAATTTTCACAACTCTGTGATGTATATAACCATATTCCCATTTTACAAATAAAGAAACTGAGGTAGAAATGCTAAATGACTTTCAAAGTCTTATAGCCAAAACTTAATGTTTAATGCCTCCTCAAACACACAATAAAATTAAACAATAACTTTAAAATATCTGCATTACTACCTGCAACAATTTTGGAAAGTACTGCATTTCTATAAAATATAGGCATTAATATAACTAATAAATTCCGATGTTAAAATTTTATGGTAGAATACTGTTTAACAAGTGAAAAATAAAATGTTGACAATTACATAATAGATGAATAGACTAAAAAATGCTGTAAAGAAACAGTAATATTTCCAAATGACTTAGAACTTAAGGCCATTTGCTGTTAGAAACAAATAGCTCTATACACATTTATGGTCACAGAAAACATCACTGTCATTGCAAAATAGAAAACTAAAGTTTATAAAGTATATTCAGAGTTTTAAAAAGATAGTCTAGGCCGGGCGCGGTGGCTCACGCTTGTAATCCCAGCACTTTGGGAGGCCGAGGTGGGCAGATCACGAGGTCAGGAGATCGAGACCACGGTGAAACCCCGTCTCTACTAAAAATACAAAAAATTAGCCGGGCATGGTGGCGGGCGCCTGTAGTCCCAGCTACTCAGAGAGGCTGAGGCAGGAGAATGGCGTGAACCCAGGAGGCGGAGCTTGCAGTGAGCCGAGATCGCGCCACTGCACTCCAGCCTGGGCGACAGAGCGAGACAAGGCAGAAATTTGTATTAAATATGTTTTAAAAAAAAGATAGTCTAAATTATATCCACATATTCTATTTGAGGAAATAGAAACAATGTTTATATATTTAAAACATATTTAATACAAATTTCTGCCTTAACTTCTTGTGGAGGTGTTTGTATTAGTCTTCTAGAGCTGCTGTAACAAACTATCACAATTTCATTGGCTCGTGACAGAATTTTATTCTCTTACAATTCCAGAGGCTCCAGGTCCAAAACTTACATTGTCAGCAAAGCTGCAGTCCCTCTGAATGCTTTAGGAAAGAATTATTCCTTGCACCTTCCGGTTTCCGGTGGCTCCAAATGTTTCTTATACCTGCACCACTTCAGTATCTTCCATCTTCACCTAGCCTTCTCCCCTGTGTCTATGTTTTATTTTCTGTCTCTAGAAAAAATACTTGTCAATGGATTTGGAGACCAACCAGGATAGTGCATGATAATCTCATCTCAAGACCTTTAACATAATTACATTTTCAAAGACACTTTATCCAAATAAGTTCACATTGAATAGTTTCCATAGTTTGCCTCAACATATATGTATATATTTTTTTGGAGAGGGGCATCATTTGGCCAACTGTAATATTTAAAGGGATAGGTTAAACAAAACTATTTTGGTTTCAAAGAGAAGACACACACTAAATCAAGTAGGAGGATAATATTATAATGACATGCCAGTCTATGAGAGTGCTTACTTTTATGACTATTTATAAAACAGGATATATAATGGGGTAGACCAAAGAAAACGTGGAACAAGAAGGTGGTTGTAGAGTCACACTGGCTCAAGCATCTCCAGATGGAGAGATTTACCGATTGTTGCCCTAGTCCTTAATTAATAATATGATAGTCATTAATATGTACATGTCTGCTTCATTTACACACCATGAATTGACTTACTCTGCTTGATCACAGACCCTGCTTTCCCACTATTACGGTCATGCCATATCACTATCTAACCAATTATGTCTCTATGTATTTTATTTTCTCTTCATGCTTCTAACTGGGCAATTCTTTCTTGGATTTTGAATTTGAGTCTCTGGATAAGCAAATCTGATTGATTCACCATATCTTTACTTGTTAAGTAGCAAGGAGATGGCTAGCTTTTGGATCAGTTTTTCTTCTCTACTCCAGTTGGCTGTGGCTGGAAGTGAAGAGGTGGCAGCTGATGACTTTAAGATATATCTTTCTATTGTAAAACAAGAATTGTGGATCAGATATTGAAATCTGCTCCAGGTAAATAACTTGTTTTGACATCTGTAGTACAAAGGGTAATAATCAGTTCTTTAGAACATTATATAAAGCCACAAAGTTCCTTATTATATTACAAACATCACATATATTACATATTAACATATTAATATAGATATTACAATATTAACATTTTATATCACAAATACAAATTAATTATTATATATGATTTTATAATTACAAATACAAAAGATTAATTCACTTGAGTAGAATGGAATGTTGATTTTTCCAACATAATGGTAACTTTTGTTGTTTCAAAATTTAAGAAGAAAAGATGCAATTTTTAACACATGACTCTACATTTCAGATTGTTCACTAGAAGATTGTCTGTATTATAGACCATTAGGAAATTATTCAACAGAGTATTTTTTTAGTGATGAGCACACATTTATAGGCAAAATTGGAATAATAATAACACAAATTTGATCTCAAGTCTATCCTTTAAATTTTAAGTAATGTATAAATACATAGTAGAGCTTACCTTGAGTTTTAAAAGTATCATGGAAAGCATTTTAATCGTTTCAGGTAATTTTATTGCTAAAGTTTTAGTGAAAATTTTATTGTTGCTTTGGGTGCATAATAAAAATTAACAAACAGTTTAGTAAAGAGAATATTGATGGATATATATAGTAAGATAAATTATTTAAAATATTTAACTACAAAAATGCATAAAATTATTTGGGGAAAATAGTTAAAATGTCACATATTATTTCCTTGTCATAGAATTTAGGATTAAAGAGACTTTATTTTTATATTGTGGTACTTCCATATTTTTAATATTTAAAAAATTTTATTTTAGCTATCATATTAATACACCCCACATCATATACCTGGCACATAGTATGTGCTTGATAAATTTTTATTCAATTAATAGCCATCTTCATTTAACCCTCACTTTCCCTGTCTTATGAAAATTTGTATTCCATCCCTATTTACTCAATTTTTTTAACCAATATTGTTCTCCTCATCTAGCTCTTTTTCTTGTGTTTTAAATGTCAGCTATTCCAAATAATTGGAATTAATAGAATGCTACATATGGTTTAATCGAAATAGGGTGACACAGAATTTGCTATACGGATTGTCTATGTCTACTCCTGACACTTACTATTGTTTTCACCCATCTCTACAATAATTGTATTATATAAATAATGTTTCTATGTCTTCCAGTTTTACCATTTGTTCTTTTAAATATCCCATCTTTTCAGACACTGTATGTATAACAAAACATTTTATTTGAGAAACATTTCTGAGAATGTGAATCATAACATCAGCAAATATTGGATAATATCAAATAATTGTGTACCCATCAGAAAATCATGGAATTCTTCCAAATCACAGCTAAATATGTGGTGCTAACTTTAAAAATGTTGATTTAACAAAATGGAAATAAACATCAAGGAGAATAAAAAAGAAAAAAATATTTGGAAGGGAATTTCTAGCACTCATTAATAAAAAAAAAAAAAAGTTGACTCCAGTAGAACAATCAGGTTCCTAGAAATATAATAATGTACAGGGATGCTTTGTTAGATTTTACTACTTTGTGGATTAAATATATTTTATGACTTCCCACCTCCCTTCTCCCTTATTTAGCTATCAAGTAACTTTTCATTTAATTATTCTTCCTTACAAAAAAGTTACTTAAACACAAATAGAAACATATGTGGTAAGAGTTTACTATGAGCCAGATGCTGTTCAAAGCACTGGTAATACAACTTTGACTTTATGCAGTTGCAGTTTAGCATGAGGACGTAGGAAATAAACAATAGATAGGACAAATAAGTGAAGTATATGTTATGTTAGAAAATAGGTGGTACAGGCCGGGCACAGTGGCTCATGCCTGTAATCCCAGCACTTTGGGAGGCTGAGGCGGGTAGATCATGAGGTCGGGAGTTCGAGACCAGCCTGGCCAACATAGTGAAAACCTGTCTCTACTAAAAATACAAAAAATTAGCTGGGCATGGTGGCAGGCACCTGTAATCCCAGCTACTAGGGAGGCTGAGGCAGGAGAATCACTTGAACCCAGGAGGCGGAGGTTGCAGTGAGCCAAGATCATGCCATTGCACTCCAGCCCAGGCAACAGTGCAAGACTCCATCTTAAAAAAATAAAGAAAGAAAAGAAGTGGTACAGAAAAATTTGAGAAGAATAAGGAAATGTCTGGAGTGGAGGGTGAAGGGTTGCATTTTAAAATAGTCTGGTCAGGATGGTTTCATTCAGAAGGTCCATTTGAAGTAGGATCTTGAATGAGGTGAGATAGGAAGTAGAAATGATGAGTAAACAAGACTGAGGATCAGGAGAGTGCCTGGTGTGTTCTATGAGCATCAGAGAAGTTAATGCCCTAGGAGAGGAGGGAGTCAGTGGGAGTAGAGAGATTCAGAGCAGGTAAGATTAGGATGGTGAAAGAGAAGCAGATTGTGCAGAGTCTCAGATGCCATCAGGAGGATACTGGCTTTTACTCTGAGAGGAATGGAAAGCCTCAGGAACTTTGAGTAGAGAGGTGACATATATTGTGTTAGGCTTTAATATAGAGAAAGCGGGTGACCTATGGAACAGCACTCTGGACTCTTTTACTAGTTTTATATGATCGATTAAATTTAGGTTTATACTTCTAGATCACCAAAATCTCTGACCACATTGTGAAGACCAAGTTTATGGACCTGAGATTTTGAGAGTCAGATCGTGGACTGACTCAACTTGCAGAATGCTCAAAGTGCATTCCTTCTCAAAGTGTAAAAAGTGTGGCTTTGACCTTGACGTTAACATGGAGCGCATTAGAAATGTAGAATTTCAGGCCTCACTCCAGGCTTTCTGAGTCAAATTCTTCTTGTTACCAAGATCCTCAGCTGATTCTTTTGTGCATTGTGTTTGAGGAGTCCTGCTCTGATTTTCTGCTGCTCTTTGAAATCTTTTGTCAGGCATACTTTTTTTTTTTTAATACCAAGACAATCTACCTTATAACAAAAATCTCTAAAGCATAGAACTGGTTCATTGAGATATCTTAACTGTGTAGCATGTATATTCAGCCTTCTAGAGTACATTTTTTAAAACCCCCTCATTATGCTTGAGGCAGGTGGTAGCAACAGAATAAAACTAAATGTGCTATCACTCAGCAACTACTGAGCCAGGAACAAAGATGCCTAGCTTGCCCTATGTAGCCAATAAAAACTCAGACTTTCCAGTTCAATGTTAATTTCAGCTGAATAACTGTATTTTAGTATAATGTCATCTCAAATATTGAAGAGGACATGTTTGTAATATAAAAATTTAGTTATTTAGGCCGGGCCCGGTGGCTCACTCCTATAATCCCAGCACTCTGGGAAGCCGAGGCAGGGGGATCACCTGAGGTGAGTTGGAGACCAGCCTGGCCAACATGGTGAAACCCCACCTCTACTAAAAATACAAAAATTAGCCAGGCATGGTGGCACATACCTGTAGTCCCAGCTACTAGGAAGGCTTAGGCACAAGAATTGCTTGAACCCGGGAGGCGGAGGTTGTAGTGAGCCGAGATTGCACCACTGCACTCCAACCTGGGCGACAGAGGGAGATTCTGTCTCAAAAAAACAAAAATTAGTTATTTATCTGAAATTGATATTTAACTCGACTTTTTTCTATTTTTTCTGACAACCATACTGTCGTCATTTCTCTAAGCCTTTCTAATTTCTGCAAGTGACATTCTGGGACACTCTTTTACTTGGTTCCGCATAAAAAAATTTACACAAAGGAAAAAATATTATACTTTGTATAATATGAACATCTCCAATAACCAACCACACTTTACTTTTTTTCTCTTTTCCTAGGAAGAGGCTTATGGGTTCACTTAATGATAGTGCTATTTCTATTATGTCTCAATAAGCCATGTGAGAGAGCGGCTGATGCCAACTGCTGGTAGCTTCCTTGGAATGAGAGCCTTTTAAGGCATTTGTCCTCAGCATTGGACTTTAATTACAATTACTGGACAACATACACACAAGTTCAGCTGGACATCTTATTATACATACAATATCTCTCCATCCTGAAGCAGTCATTATATTAGAAAATATTTGTGTTCTCTAATTCAGACAGACAATAACTTATTTATTCTGGCATAAAACTTTCCCCAAACTCAGAATCAATGCTATTTCTACTCTATAAGAAAGTAAGTAAATATTATTTTCTTTCCTTTGATTTTCAGTGTCTCCAACTCTTAAAACTTTCTCCTTAATTTTTCACATAACTGCCATTATTCTGCACAGCTTTGGCCGTACCAGAACTCTCATCCAGCCAAACTCAAGCTGAATGTAAATGTCTGTAAAGTATTTCCTTTCTGACTTCTCTAGCAACAGCTTCTGCCACTCTAACCTAACACACCCAGCAGCACTACGAACCAACTCTTGAAAGTATGATTTTGATAATATCACTCGTTTTCACAGACCCTGAAGTAGAACAAGCAGACTTTAAGGCAAAGAAACATAAGGTTGAACTATAATAAGCTCTGTAAATTGTGTCTGCTGTACTAAAATGCCTCGTTGGCATGCAATTTGTAAGAATCTTTTGATCAATTATTGGTCACCGAGAACCATTAGTCAGTCATAAGATTCTTCCAGTGAGAATACATAATCAGCTTCATAAAGCACTGCTAGTACCTGTTAGAAGTGCCTTCACAGGAAAAGAGTGAGTTAACCCTTCCAAATTGTTTTTAAGCAAATACTTATAAGATACATTGCAATGCAAAAATTTGTTTTTCAGTCACTCTTGAAAAACAAGAGTAAAGGATGATTCTGTCTCTGACAATGAAATAGTGTTTCATGTGTCTGAAAGAAAACTTACCATCAGGAAATATTTTAGTTCTCTGTTTTCACTCTCAGTGAGAGGAAATAAGAGACTATTAACAAATTTTAAATTGATATATAATATATACCCAAGATATTTGGTGGATATTTATCTATAATAACATTGTCTAAATAAGAAAAATATGTTTTAATATGACTGCTGATTGTTACAATTACCTATTGTACCACCTCAGTCTAAATAAAACATGCAGAAATAGTTCACCCACTCAAAACCCTGGTGGATCGAGGTGTTCTATATGAGTGGTTTTCCATGCAAAAGATGTTGACTAACTGAAGTGCTATTTTTAAGTATTTGGTGTATCAAGTAGGGTGGTTGTTCTAAATATATTAGACACACTTTTGCTTAATTACATTTAACGTACTAGGACTAGTTTTGTCATTTTTATCTTTATAATTTGAGCTTATAATTACACACCTCAGTTATTCTAACTTATGGAAATATATGAATCACTCTGTGGAGCTACATAATGATGTGTAAGACTATGAGTTTCTTTACTAAAAGTTGGCAAACTGGCATGTATTTTATTTTTTTCCCAGTCTTCTCTATTTGTTTTAGTTTTTACTCATTTTGTTAGTGTGTCTCCCAGTGGCATCACAATATTATTACATGTAAAATCAATGACCCTAATTTTGGCCTGGGGTGATGGCCGATGAGTCCATATAATAATTGAATTCATAGTACTCTTTAGGTGGCTTTTTTTCCAAGAGCTGATTGCTTGGATTACTCAGGAGAGTCTACTTAGAATAGGTGCTTCCTTAAAATTGCATAAAGAACTTCTAGTTTCAGCTTCAAAATGTAAAGTCAGAAAATAGAGTCATCTCTTCTATCCTATCAACAAGAAAAGTAAAAAAACTGAGAATCAACTATAGTTCTTGGCCCATCAGACTGCCAAACTGCTACCCCAAAATCTGGAGTGACAAGTTTTCCTATGAAAGAACCATATATGTAAAGCAACTCCCAAATGCCAAAGAAGTGAGAAACCAAGTAAGGGAGTAGACAAATCTAGTTTGTGGGGTTGGGTGATTTAATGAGGGAACTTCCAGACAGAAATGTGGTCTTGAGTGGCTGCAAGCCATGTACATCTCTGCATTGTTACTCCACAGAATCAAGGCTTATATGCCATAAATAAAGGGTATACGTGCTCTAGCAAGACAATTAAAGGCAACCCTTCAGTATAGGCAAGAACACTATAAATATCATAGCCTATAATTTGTGCAATAACATCAAGGTTTTTTTGTTCTTACACTTACAAGTAGAAACCAAGAGGCATTCACGGACTGGGGCTAGTCAAACCTCAACATGGCAGAATGGCCACCAAGATGGAGTCACTTTTGTCGTCTCCATACAGGAGGATAGGGAGATTGACAACTGATATCTGCTTACCAAAAAAAACTTACGTGGTTGGAAGACTTAAATGGTAATTTTTAAAAATAGATAGAGGCTGAGTGTGGACATTTGTTGAGAATGAAAAAAATCCTGAGGGCCTCAAACTTCGAACTTGGTGGGTCTTATCTTAGTGAGTCTCATCAGGTTGTCAAGGTGAAGGGCCAAGAACAAATACCACTATGTCTCTGGCAGCAGTAGGGGAACCATTTAAAAATACACTCAGAGCATTTTCCATAGCAAAGTCCTTCTCTGAAGGGAAGAAGATTGTACCAGAACCTCATTCATCTAGGAAAAAAATGGAGTCTATAAAAACAGAGACAGCAGGAATAGCACATAAGCCCCATACTATAGAGGATCAGTTGTTTTCCACAGGGACAATAGTTGACAATTCTGATACTGATATACAGGTATACCAGAATATCAGACTTAAGTAAATAAATGAGTGGCAGATTGTCAGAGCTACAGTTCTCAATATTGGAGTGGAAATTCACACATAAGCAAAGGGAATAGGCTACAATGATCCATATAGTCATGGATTATTGTTGGAGACATTGACAAGAATTCATATGTAGCTTAATATAGATATAGATGTTTGCATACAGAGGTATTTATAGATATGCAAACATATACAGGATAGTATGGACACATTTAATTTTTTTACCCTCTCAGCTGAAAGGGCCTAAAAGAAATAAACGTCCAATGGCAATGACTACACCGACAACCTAAATCTTGTTTTATAACTCCATTCTCAAATGAAAGGAACAAGGGTCTTTGGAGAAATGGCTGATTCTAAGACTTATGCAGGAAATATACAACATGTGCCTGGAGCATCTTGTAGTACCTAAAACATAAGGAATCCTCCCCGCCAAAGAAACATCATCACACAATAATGTGAGAATGTCAAAGAGGCATAGGATGCAACTAAAGGAGCTTCGGGTAGAAAAAAAAAAAAAAAAGGAACAATTTGAACAATAAAATAGAGAAGTGATGGATTATAGGAAAACATAAATATCTATGGGGTCTTAATGATATAAATAAAAGGTTACATAAATTAATTAATTAATGAGAGAGGAGAGACAAATTTTCCATGCTTAAGAATTCCAAATAATTTACCAGCATATCTGATTTTATTTTGCCTTAATTTGTTGCATTTTGCAGATGTTACAGTTTTTACAAATTAAAGGTTTGTGTCAACTCCATGTTGAGCAAGTGCCATTATTCCAGAAGCATGTGCTCACTTTGCATTTCTGGTAATTCTCATAATATTTCAAACATTATTATTATTCTCACACTATTTCAACATTATTATTATTATATCCGTTATGCTGATCTTTGATCAGCTAGTAACTTTTGATGTTATTAGTGTAGCTGTTTTGGGGACCCAGGAACTTTGCCCATATAAGACAATAAACCTAATCAGTAAATGTTGTGTATGTTCTGACTGCACCACTGACCAGCTGTTTCCCCATATCATTCCTCTGCTCAGGACTCCTCATTTCCTGAGACACAACAATACAGAAATTAGGCCAATTAACAAGTTTATAATGGTCTCTAAGTGTTCAAGTAAAGGAAGAATAGTAGGCCTCTCACCTTAAATCAAAAGCTGGAAATGATTAAGCTTGGGAGGAAGACATGTCAGGCCAAAAGCTATGCCATTTTGCAATGGTTAATCCACTTGTAAATGCAAAAGAAAAGTTCTTGAAGAAATTAAAAATGTTACTCCAGTGAACACACAGATGACAAGAGAACAAATCAACCTTATTTCTAATATGGAAAAAGTTTTAGTAATCTTGATAGAAGGTCAAACTAACCATAACATTCATTTAAGCTAAAGCCTAATCCAGGGCAAAGCCATAACTCTCTTAAATTCTGTAAATGTTGAGAGAGATGAGAAAACTGCAGAAGAAAAGTTGGAAGTTAGCAGAGGTCGGCTCATGAGATTTAAGGAAAGAAGCTATTTCCATGAGGTCAAAGTGGAAGACTGAGCAGAATATGCCAATGTAGAAGCCATAACAAGCTGTACAGAAGATCTAGGTAAGATCATTGATGAAAATGTCTACCCTAAATAACAGATTTTCAATGTAGACAAAACAGACTTCTATTGGAAGATGACCATTAGGACTTTCATAGCTAGAGAGGAGAGATCTATGCCTGGTTTCAAAGCTTCAAAAGACAGGCTGACTCACTTATTAAGGACTAATGCAATTGGTGACTTTAAGTTGAATCCAAGACTCACTTTCCAAATCTTAAGGTCCTTAAGAATAATACTAAATCTACCCTGTATGTGCTGTAGAAATGGAGCAACCAACCCTGGATAACAGCACAACTGTTTACAGCATTATTGACTGAATATTTTAGGCCCACTATTGAGACCCACTGCTCAGAGGAAAAAGTGTTCTTTCAAAATGTTACTGTTCCTTGACAATGAAACTTGTCACCCAAGAGCTCTGATGGAAATGTACAGGGAGAATAGTGTTTTTATGACTGCTAATGCAACATCTATTCTTGAGCACACGAATCAAGAGGTAGTTTAGATTTTTAAGTTTTTTTTATTTAAAAAAATTTATTTTGTAAAGCTTAGCTGCCATAGGTTGTTATTTCTGGGCAAAGTAAACAGAAAACTGGGCCAGGCACAGTGTCTCAACACCTGCAATCCCAGCACTTTGCCTAGGCAGGTGGATCACCTGAGGTAGGGAGTTTCAGACCAGCTTGGCCAACATGGTGAAACCCTAACTCTACTAAATATACAAAAAAAAAAAAAAATTAGTTAGGCGTGGTGGCAGGTGCCTGTAATCCCAGCTACTCGGGAAGCTGAGGCAAGAGAATTGCTTGAACCCAGGAGGCGGAAGTTGCAGTAAGCCAAGATCACACCATTGCACTCCAGCTTGGGTAGCATAGTGAGACTCCATCAAATGAAAAAAAAAAAAAAAAAAAAAAAAAAAAACCTTCTGGAAAGGATTCAGTGTTCTAGACATCATTAGGGACATTCATAATTTATAAAAGGAGGTCAAAATGTTAACATTAACAGGAATTTAGAATTAATTAATTCCAACCCTCATGGATGACTTTGAGGAGTTCAAGACATCAGTAAAGGAAGTAACTACAGATGTGATGGAAATAGCAAGAGAATTACAAGCAGAAGTGGAACCTGAAGAGGTAACTGAATTGGTGTAACCTCATGATAAAACTTAGGTGGATAAGGCATTGCCTCTTATGGATCAGCAAAGAAACTGGTTTCTTGAGGTAAAATCTACTTCTGATGGAAATGCTGTGAACATTGTTGAAATGGCAATGAAGGGTTTCAAATATTACATAAACTTAGGTGATAAAGCAGCAGCAGGGTTTGCACGGGTTGACTCCAATTTTGAGAGAAGTTCTACTGTGGATAAATGCTATTAAACAGCTTTGCATGCTACAGAGAAATCTTTTGTGAAAGGAAGAGCCAATCAATGTGACAAACTTCATTATTATCTTATTTTAAGAAATACCACAGCCACCCTGAACTTTAGCACCCCTCCAACCTGAGTAGTCAGCAGCCATCAGCATTCAAGCAAAATCCTCTACCAGCAAAAAGATTTTGACTTGATGAAGGCTCAGATCATTCTGTTAGCATTTATTAGCAACAAAGAATTTTTAAATTAAGGTGTGTACATCTTTCTAGACTTAATGCTATTATACAGTCAATATAATACAATGTAGGAAAAATATAAATTTTATATTCACCAAAAAATTTGTGTGAGTTACTTTATTGCAATATTTACTTTAATTTGGAGTCTGGAACAGAAACTACAATCTCTGAGGTGTGTCTTTATTAGATACTATGTCCTCAGGGAAGAAGCCTAACTCTCCATCTCTTATTTATGGGCCTTACATAGTTAATTTACTTCAAAGAGTGAAAAAAAATAATCAGAGGAGTAACTTTATAGTAAGAAAACCTGACAAACACTATCTCAGTCAGGTGATAAAGTGTCAAAGTCATAAAAACAAGAAAAGTCTACGAAATTGTTCCAGTAGGCCAAGCACAGTGGCTCACTCCTGTAATCCCAGCACTTTGGGAGGCCAAGGTAGGTGGATCATCTGAGGTCAGGAGTTTGAGACCAGCCTGACCAACATGGTGAAACCCTGTCTCTACTAAAAATGCAAAATTATGCAGGCATGGTGGCACATGCCTGTAATCCCAGCTACTTGTGAGGCTGAGGCAGGAGAATTGCTTAAACCTGGGAGGCGGAGGTTGCAATAAGCCAAGACCACGCCATTGCATTCCAGCCTGGGCAACAAGAGCAAAACTCCATCTCAAAGAAAAAAGAAGATAGATAGATAGATAGATAGATAGATAGATAGATAGATAGATAGATAGATGATAGATAGATATAAAGAATATATATATATATACATAGTTCCAGTCAAAAAGCACCTAAGAAAACATGACTAAACTGAACTAAGTGCAGTATGATAGCCTGGATGGAATGCTGAAGCAGAAACAGGACATTAGGTAAAAACTAAGAAAATCTGTATAAACTATGAACTTTAGTTAACAACAATTTATTACTATTGGCTCATTAATTGTAATAAATACACCACATGCAAATAACATGTTAATAATAACTTCTATGTTGCATTTATATGAACTCTTTACCATTTTGTCAATTTTTCTATAAATCTAAAACTACCAAAAAAACTCTGCTAAAGTTTATAAACATGTTTTTTTCGAGTTTATGTTGGCTAAAGACTTTATTAAGAAGTGGGATGACTTAATTTACACTTAGAAGGAAGTGTAAATGATTTATTTGAATGTTAACAAGGGAAAAGCTATATAGTTAAATATACATATATAAACACACACAGATACATGTTGTGATATAGATACACATACATACACATAAGGGTCTTCAAAATATTCATGGAATAAATGCATGGATTTCAATTTTTTACACAAAAGTAAACTCATATTAATTTGTTAGAACATATCTGAACTGGATCTAATTTGAGGCACTAAGAAGGATAAGACATCAGTTTGAAAAGAGTCTTATGAAAGCAACATGAATTCTGCTAAAATTGAAGCAAGAACAAACATCAAATTTATGATGAAGCTTAGGAGGAAGAATGGTAAAATCACTGACACGTTACAAAAACTTTATGGAGACAATGCCCCCAAATAAATCAGCAGTTTATAAATGGACAACTTGTTGTAAGAAGGGACGAAATGATGTTAAAGATGAAGCCTGAAGTTAGACCCTATACATCAACTTTCAAGGGAAAAAAAGGAATCTTGTTTATGTCCATAATGAAGAGGACAAACAATTAACAGAAGGTACAGAAAATACACTAGCCAACACCACAGATGTCTCAATTGGTTTGGCATACCGAATTCTCACTGAGAAATTAAAGTTGAGCAAAATTTCTACTCAGTAGGTTCCAAAACCATTGTGTTCAGATCAGCTGCAGGTAAGAGTATGGCTTTTAATGGAAATTTTAGGCAAGTGAGGTAAAAATGTAACAGGAGATGAAGCATGTCTTTACCAGTATGATCCTACGGACAAAACACAATCGTCTTTACCAGTATGATCCTACGAACAAAACACAATCAAAGCAATGGCTACCAGAGGTGAAAGTAGTCTAGTCAAAGTAAAAGCAGACTGGTCAAAAGCAAAGGTCATGGCAACAATTTGGGGGATGCTCAAAGTCGTTTTCCTTGCTGACTTTCTGGAGAACCAAGAAACCATAACATTTGCTATGGATGAGAATATTTTGAGAAAGTTAACCAAAGCTTTAGCAAAAGACATTTTGGAAAGCTTCACCAGAGTCCTTCTTCACCATGACAATGCCCCTGCTCATTCCTCTCATCAAGTAAGGGAAATTTTATAAGAGTATCTTTGAGAAATCATTAGACATCCACTATGTAGCCTTGATTTGGCTCCTTTTGACTTCTTTTAGTTTTCCAAGCTTGAAAAAGTATTCAAATGGCATTCTTTTTTTTTATTAGTAATATAACAAAAACTGCATTGATATAGTTAAATTTTCAGGAACCTCAGTTCTTTAGGGATAGACTAAATGGCTGATATGACTGCTTACAAAAGTGACTAGAAGTTGATGAAAATTATTTTAAGAAATCCAGGAACTGTTTTTTTTAATAAGATTAACAAAATAGATGGACCACTAGCTAGATGAAAAAAGAATAGGAGATAGAAGAATCAAATAGACACAAAAAAATTATAAAGAGGATATCACCACTGACCCTACAGAAATACAAATTACAATCAGAAAATACTATGAACACATCTCCGCAAATAAACTAGAAAATCTAGAAGAAATTAATAAATTTCTGGATACATACACCCTCCCATAACTAAACCAGAAAGAAGTCAAATCCCTGAATACACCAATAACAAGTTCTGAAACTGGGGCAGTAATTGATAGCCTACCAATGAAAAAAAGCCAAGGACCAGACAGATTCACAGCTGAATTCTACCAGAGGCACAAAGAGGAGCTGGTACCATTCCTTCTGAAACTATTACAAACAATAGAAAAAGAGGGCCTCATCCCTAAATGATTTTATAAGGCCAGCAGCATCCTGATACCAAAACGTGGCAGAGACACAACAAAAAATGAAAATTTCAGGCCAATATCCCTGATGAACATCAATGTGAAAATCCTCAATAAAATACTAGCAAATAGAATCCAGCAGCACATCGAAAAGCTTATCCACTACAATCAATCAGCTTCATCCCTAGGATGCAAGGCTGGTTCAAATATAAACATAACCAATGACAAAAACAACATGATTATCTTAATAGATGCAGAAAAGACCTTTGATAAAATTCAACATCTTTTCATGCTAAAAATTCTCAATAAACTAGGTATTTTTGGAACATATCTCAAAATAATGAGAGCTATTTATGACAAATCTATAGCCAATATCACACTGAATGGGCAAAAGCTGGAAGCATTCCTTTTGAAGACCAGCACAAGAAAAGGATGCCCTCTCTCACCACTCCTATTCAACATAGTATTGGAAGTTCTGGCCAGGGCAATCAGGCAGGAGAAAGAAATAAAGCGTATTCACATAGCAAGAGAGGAAGTCAAATTATCTCTGTTTGCAGACTACCTGATTGTATGTTTAGAAAACCCCGTCTTTTCAGCCCCAAACTCCTTAATCTGATAAGCAACTTCAACAGTCTCAGGATACAAAATTGATGTGCAAAAATCACAAGTATTCCTGTACACTAGCAACAGACAAGCAGAGAGCCAAATCATGAATAAACTCTCTTTCACAATTGCTACAAAGAGAATAAAATACCTAGGAATACAACTTATAAGGGATGTAAAGGACCTCTTCAAGGAGAACTACAAACCACTGCTCAAGGAAATAAGAGAGGACACAACCAAATGGAAAAACATTCCATGCTTGTGGATAGGAAGAATCAACATCATGAAAATGGCCATACTGCCCAAAGTAATTTATAAATTCAATGCTATTCCTATCAAGCTACCACTGACTTTCTTCACAGAATTGGAAAAAACTACTTTAAATTTCAAATGGAACCAAAAGAGAGCCCACATAGCCAAGATAATCCTAAGCAAAAAGAACAAAGCTAGAGGCATCATGCTACCTGACTCCAAACTATGCTACAAGGCCACAGTAACCAAAACAGCATGGTACTGATATCAAAACAGAGATATAGATCAATGGAACAGAACAGAGGCCTCAGAAATAACACCACACATCTACAACCATCTGATCTTTGACAAACCTGACAAAAACAAGCAATGGGAAAAGGATCCCGTATTTAATAAATGGTGCTAGGAAAACTGGCTTTGGCCGTATACAGAAAACTGAAACTGGACTCCTTCCTTAGCCCTACACAAATATTGACTCAAGATGGATTAAAGACTGAAATGTAAAGCCCCAAACCATAAAAACCCTAGAAGAAAACCTAGGCAATAACATTCAGGACATAGGCATGGTCAAAGACTTCATGACTAAAACACCAAAAGCAATTGCAACAAAAGCCAAAATTGACAAATGGGATCTAATCAAATAAAAGAGCTTCTGCACAGCAAAAGAAACTATCATCAGGGTGAAAAGGGAACCTGCAGAATGGGACAAAAAATTTGAAAGCTACTCATCTGACAAAGGTCTCATATCCAGAATCTACAAGGAACTTAAACAAATTTACAAGAAAAAAACAGACAACCTCGTCAAAAAGTTGGGGAAGAATATGAACAAACACTACTCAAAAGAAGACATTCATGCAGCCAACAAACATAAAAAAAGCTCATCATCTCTGGTCATTAGAGAAATGCAAATCAAAACCAGAATGAGATATCATCTCACACCAGTTAGAATGGCAATTATTAAAAAGTCAGGAAACAACAGATGCTGGGAAGACTGTGGAGAAATAGGAACACTTTTACACTGTTGGTAGGAACGTAAGTTAGTTCAACCATTGTGGAAGACAGTGTTGCAATTCCTCAAGGATCTAGAACCAGAAGTGCCATTTGACCCAACAATCCCATTACTGGGCACGTACCCAAAGGATTATAAATCATTCTACTATAAAGACATATGCACACGTGTGTTTATCCCAGCACTATTTACAATAGCAAAGACTTGGAACCAACCCAAATGCCCATCAATGACAGTCTGGATAAAGAAAGTGTGGCACATATACACCACAGAATACTATGCAGCCATAAAAGAATGAGTTCATGTCCTTTGCAAGGACGTGGACAAAGCTGAACGCCATTATCCTCAGCAAACTAACACAGGACCAGAAAACCAAACACCGCATGTTCTGACTCATAAGTGGGAGTTGAATAAAGAGAAAACATGGACACAGGGAGGGGAACAACACACACCGGGGCCTGTCGGGGGTTTGGGGGAAAGGGAAGGGAGAGAAATAGGACCAATACCTAATACAGGCAAGGCTTAAAACCTAGATGATGAGTTGATAGGTACAGCAAACCACCATGGCCCATGTATACCTATGGAACAAACCAGCACGTTCTACACATGTATCCCAAAACTTAAAGTAAAATACAAAAAAAGTTTATATTTTCTATTTTCATATTTTAATTCATTTTTATGAACTTTTTGAAGTCCCCTGTGGACACTATACACATGTAAATGCAAATAAGTATTCTGGGATCTGCCAGATAGAGTGAATAGTTTAGCTAACTTGTTAGGTTATTGCAGTATGTCAGTAAATATGCAGTATGTCAGAAAGAAAGAGGAAATATAAGATGCTCTGAAGCCAAAAGAATATTGGATAGAGCAATGGGATCAATAGGAAAAAAGCTAAGACTTGACCACTGTTTGAGTAGAAGTTCACCAAACAAAACATGGAAAAAAGAAAGAAAAAAATAACAAGATGGGGGAAAATTAATATTTCAGTTTGAAGGAAGAAAGCTGAAGATTTTTCCATTTAATTACTTATTTATTGTCTTTGAATTAAGAGTACAAATCATCGGCTGAGAATCAATAAGGATATCGTAGGGCCAGAAGTTTAAAAAAGTGAAAAACGATTTAATAAGATAGCAGTGCTATCATAGGACTGCAGAAGATTATTAGGTAGACGGAAAGTTGAAAAGGAAGTAACTGAGTTAATGGAGCCAAAAGAATGTGACATTTTAGTCAGAGTGGGATAAATAAGTTTATTATTTTAGAGATATAATAGTATGGGGGAAATGACAAATCCAGTATCTGTGGACAGAGAAGAGTATAGCTTAAGTGTAGAGGAGGGAAAATATTCTGCTCAAGTGGATGACTGTGGTGCTGCGTGGGCCCCCCATGTGGAAAATAATATCACCCAGGATGATACACTGATTAGATAGATAAGAATACAGGAAATGTGTCTGCAAAACTGAACAGGAGTGACTAGGAGGTTAGTAGTTTATTCTGAGTAGGAGAGTGGAGATAAGCGGTGGTAAATATGAACATGAGATTCAGAAGAGTCAGGATGTTACGTGAGTATGGTGGAGCAGTGTCTTGGACTGGCAAGGGAAACCTCGATAAGTACCCAAATGTTCTACCAATGTAAAATAGATGACTTTGGGATAATGTGCATCCCTGATCACTCTAGAGGAAGTGATGGATTCCAGGGGAAGGATAGGAGATGGAGAAAATACTTTGTGGATATAGGGGAGCTATAGTTTACGTATTTTTCTGTGTTTGTGAGTAGAGTCAGGTGCCTATCAATCTATCTTCTTAGCGATTTATGTTTCACAAAGGCACTACATTTAATTGTAGGTAATATATATTTTTTAAAATGTAATGTACTTACATTTTTTTATTTTATAGAATCAAAGGTGTGTGTAATCTACTTCTGACATTCTTACATAAGCTAAATATAAACTTATCATATTGGTGGGTTTGTATCGTGATTATATTGTTTCCAAAACTCTTTTTAAATACATCAAAATTGCCATAGGGTCTTTTCTAAGAAACGCCTGTTGTCCAGTTGCATAAAAGATATTGAAAGCAAACAGAGATACCCCTCGTTGGAAAGGATTACTTTTTCAAATCTTAACCATAATAGATGCAATATGACTTTTAAAGTGATATTAAATTTTTTAGCAGCAGTGAACAAAGATCATCCGATTAGAAAAAGTAAAAAAGATGCCTTTGGGTAATTAGGAATTCAATAAGTATGTGAATTCCTGCAGAGCTGGCAAGCCCTTTCTATTCTTGTTTTACTATACTTCATAGAAAAGTTCCCAAGATGTTTTAAGCTATTACCTTAGTTCTTGACTGGGTAAACTGGCATGTCAACTGGATGTAAAAATAAATCTTTCTCACTCTCCTCTTTGACTTACATCTCCTTGTTTCTGAAGCATTTTGACTTTTCTCGTGGTTAATAATTCTTCAAAGTTAAACCAGCTTGTCTTCATTGATTCTTTTCTTCATCAGATGCTCTTGTGGCTCTGCTGTGCTTTTTGAGATGTTTCTGTGAACTGGTATGGCCTTAAGGTGATCAGCTTGAAAGGAAGGGGAAATAAATGCTTGAATTTTCTTCTATATAAAAATGAATCTGGCCTTTTCTATTGTGCTGTGCCTGCCTTTTGTTTTCCACTGGGTTTTATTTCTTTCTTTGGACTTCACATCCTTTTTCAGGGTTTTTTTTTTGGGGGGGGGTGTTGTTTTTTTTTCTCCCCTCTTACATGTTTTATCTGTTCCCAGAAGAATTGTATGGTGCTATGACTGACATGCGTAGCTTTCCTTCTCTACAATACTGAGCCAGGTCAATCATTTACTTTATGTTTATCTTTTTGCTTTCAATAGCTTGTAGCCAATGCAGCCTGTTTGATTTGACAACTGCTTTTAGAAGTGTATCTAGCAAAGAGCAATTTTGCAAAATCAGCTCAGACCCCAACTTTTGAAGGCTCCATGTTGTCAAATCCTGTTTAGTTACTCAGAGATAGACAATAAGAGTTTTGCAAGCTGAAGCTAAATATCAGGTAAATCATATCAGAAAAAAATTAAAATCAGCCCAGAAACTCTGCCATCATTGCCATAACAAAGGAACTATTCCATTTTAGTACATATGTATCAGGTTCTCTTTTTGGTGAGTTATTTTCTTTTTCATGGCTGTTAACTAATGTTGATTTGAACTAGATTTTGCTTGTATTGAAATGGCAGGGTGAGAGGAATTCTCAGGGAAGAATAACAATGTGATTTGCTGTAGTTTCTCTCAATCTAAGAGCTGATACTTGGTCTTGGCTATGTTATTGTTTTCCTGTGATTTTATTCTTTGTTTTTTTCTCTTCCCCCAACTAGTACCTTAGTACATAACACTGCCACCCCTAATATAAATAAGTACCACCCACCCATAGCTAGCCTTCCCAAATCTAATATCCCCTCTCATTGTTGCTAGACTATTTCTCATTTACAAAAGTTGGAAAAGTCTAAAAAAATTCTTATTTAATTTCATTGCTCAAAAGCTTTTATGTATTTTATATTTCCCATCCCACTAAATTTTTGTGCCTCTACTTTTGAAAGTTTCTCTAAACTGATTTCATCCTACTTGGGCAAAGAATTTAAATTTAGTTCCAAGCATTTCTTTTTATTTAATATCAGATTAGTATTGTCCTTGCCCTATATTGACTCCTTATTTTGCAATTATGCATTCATGAAGGCTACTCTATTTACCTGTGAGTTTTTCTCTCCAACCCTCTGCATACTCAGAAGCTATACACTCTCACGCTTCCCAGGAAATCTATGTGAAACCCTTTTTATTTCTATTACCTTAGTTTTTATTGATCTTGACTTCAATGAATATCTTGTTGTAGTAATTGAGCCACAACATTTAGTAAATATATTTCTATGTATTCTGTTCTTGTATAATATAAGTGGTTTTTGGAACCACAATTATATATTACGTTCTTTGATGAAATAGCCCAATATCTACAATTTTTTTCTGCAAGTTTGTTTATATACATTCTGCAGATCTTGCTGAGGATGAAACATATACCAATTATAATTTGTTATATTCAATTAAAAATGATTTCCTGATTTTTTCCCAATTCCTATTTACAGAATTTGTATCAGGTATTACTATTCTCACTTACAGCTTAGAAGATGGAGTCTGAAACAAGGTGAGTGAATTGTCCAAAGCCCAGAATTAGTACTCAGCCAAAAGTAATTAAATGCCAAGCAATTATCTTGGAAAGGGAAAGACTATTTTGTACGCTGGAACAACAAAATAAAAACTAAAAGGTGGTAGTTTTACCTAGAACTTCATTTTAGCCACTTTAATTATTAATATTAATTTGTTTAAAATTTAGATGTATCAAATCCGGAACATAATATTTCTTCTCCTCATTCACTATACTAAAAAAATTGTGAAACCTTTTTTTCCCTTTGTTTCCTACACTGTCTGGCCTAATAAAATGTAATGCCAAATGTCAAGTATTAAAGAAAGACAGCCTCCCAGGAAGACGTGAGCATTTCATTTTTTGATTTTCTTATATTTGTGCCAGAATATTATCCCTGGGAATAGGAAGTGAGCATACAAGTGGCAACATTGTAGCATCAGCGAGCAAACTAGCAATGAAAGTTATGAGGAAATTTGAGGAGCTGTTCCACTGACACAGAGTTCAATGGGAGCTTGACATTGAACTGAAAAGGTATGTGTATCAACTCAGCTGGAGAGAGTTGTGTGGGAAGAGCTTTTGATAGCCTCCTACTCCCTTAGGGAATGACATAGGGATTATCCATTTTTATAGTATCAAGCTACAAAAGCAGGATCTTTCCTATACCCCGTAACATCTGACTAAATAAATTGCACAATACAGTTTCCAGAGGATAACTGTGAATGCTACAGAAACTCTTAAATTTGGAAGACATGACCTCAATAGTTTTATTTCAGTTTCTCAGAACGTATCATCTTCTTATTTGTACCTTACAGAATGTAGTTTAAAAAGAATATACTGCACTTGTCCTTAGCTTTGAGGTCTACAAAGTGCTTTCATATACACTTTCCTTTGTGAGGTAGGTAGGGCAGGGATTCTTAGTTGTGTTTCGTACATATTGCAACAAAATAAGTGGATGATTAAATTTGTTCCAAGATTACAAAGAGACATAATTAAACGCATATCTTTTGGTTTCCAAATGCAGTACTTTCATTCCCATGAAGGGAAAATTTCTGACGAAACTCTGACATCAACATTTGTCCAGGCAAAATTATAGCCTGAGTATAGTAAAAAGTATTTTAGAATTCAATTTACTGAAAATTTATTCTGATGATAAATGCCATCATATCCTAAATTAAATGTGAAAATATGCCTTAAAACTCAATAGCTAGTCATTGACTGAGAAAAGTAAGTATAAAACACAGAGAATGCAAGGTCAGGTAAAAAAGCTGAAATGTCTAATAAAATCTCTACTTACGTAGGGCTAGGTATGGGAAGGCCAGAAATAGATGATAGAAGATGTCCCTAACATAGTCCATAAAAATTACTTCCCTTTACAAAAACTATGTAAATATATTAGGCAACAAAAAAGGAGAATTAGATAAAATTTCCTTACATTGACAGGTAAGGAGACACACTAATAATAGCCAGCAATAAAACTTTCAATGTTGGAAGAAACCTGTTACCTGGAGCATGGAATGAGAATGAGGCTGAAATGAGAACATATTTCGTGGAAAAATTAGAGAAATTCAAATCAGAACATTCTCATGTCATGTGCCCTGAGGGTAATTAAGAAAATGTCAGATGTCATTGATGAACCATTTGCCATTATCTTGAGGAAATCATGCAGGACAAGGGTTCTCTGAGGACTGGAGAAAGGAAAATGTTGTGTCCATCCTTATTTTTCTTTAATGACCTTGCTATATACAGGTCAACTGAGAAATCCATTCTAGGATAATTAATCCCGAAGAATCAAAGTTAGTAATTTTCTTGGGAAACTAATATGTTTAACTTAAGAAAAAATGCTGAACAAAAAAGCTAAAACAAATTGTTTTATTTAATATTCTGTGCAATATCTCGGTTTGCAAAACAAACAATTTTAGGAGTAATTTTTGTAAACAACTTATTTAGGCACTTATATATTCAGTAAGTATTCTGAACTTAAAATATTGAGCTTCAAAATAAAACATAAAATACATGAAAAGGTTTTATAGGTTTATTAATAAGCAGACAACTATTTCCTCATGGAAAACATTTTAAAAAACACTTATAAATAACCAACATTTTAGCAATGTTATATTAACTAAAAACCAATCCCAAATAAAGAAAAATTACAAATAAACTAAGAAGCATTTTTGAGCCTAAATGCTTCAAAATGAAAATACATGCATAAAAGCTGCTAAAGGTAACTAAAGGCATTTTTATGTAGACAATGAAAGAGAACCATGATCTGTGGTGTCCCAGCATTTCCTCTGTATGTATGGGTATCTACATATGCATATAAATGGCAGTAATATAAACTTGTAATGTCTTCATATGCATTAAAGACTATAGCAAAAATAGTATGGCTTTGGGAAGTTTGTATTACACAGAGTGAATATGTCTTTAAAATGGGTTTAGAAATCAAGGACAATCAAAAAGACCAACAAATTTACTTAATGTGTCTGATCTATCAGACCATTAAATGAACTACAGGTATGGCTTAACTTTCTAAGGTTAAAAAAAAAATTCACTTATTGTAACTATTATTTTCATAACTGAATAAAATAATGCATGCAAAAGTGCCAAAGATCTTATTCAACATGGTACCTACTCCATTAAGGGTGTTGATTTTCATCATTATTATTGAATTTCTTTTATGGCGACTGTCAGATAACATTAACAAGAACAAAGCATTTTAGTCCATTCAGGCTGCTATCTCAAAAACAGCATAAACAGGGTGGCTTATGGACAAAAGAAGTTTATTTTTTACCGTTCTAAAGCCTGGGAATTCCAAGACTTCAGCAGATTTGTTGTCTGATGAGGGCTTGTTCACCTTTTTCATAGGCGGTGTCTTCTCACTGCATCCTCACATTTGGGAGGTTATAATCGAATTTGTGCCTTTATAAAAGAGGCAAGCTCTCTCAGGTCCCTATTTATAAATGCACTAATCCCACTATAACCTCCCAAAGGTTCTACTTCTTAATATTGCCACATTTGCAATCAGGGTTCAACATATGATCTTTTGGGGAACATACAGATTCAGACCGTAGCACAAAGTAACCAGTTTAATTGAATCATAGATGTTTGAATAGGTGATTCCTTTTTGCTCTTCGTAACTTTCGTATTGTTTTTTGTTTCCAATTGTATTTATTTTATTAACAGGTTTTTGTTCTAGCTCCTAAACCTGCTCACTAAAAATGTGGAGATATCTGGGGAAGAACTATGACTTGCTGTAGCCTCTCAGATTCCTCTGACACATATTCCTAAACTACTTCGTAAAGAGAGAGATAACTATATGCCTACCACATCCAGTCTTACAATTAAAATCTTAGGCTCTGTTATAATCATCTGCATCTCTACATTATTTTAATTCCTTACTTGGACCAAATGTTTGCACGTGTTTCCTGAAATGTATATGTTGAAATCCTAACTCACAATGCGGTGGTTTGGAATGGGGGATCTCTAGGAGATAATTAGGTCATGAGAATGGAGGCCTAATGAATGGGATTAGGGTTCAATATAAAAGACCTCAGAGAGTTTTCTTACACTCTTTCCTCCGTGTGATGATACAAAAAGAAATCAGCTGTCTGCATCCCAGAATAGAGCCCTGGCCAGAACTCAACCATTCACCATTCTGGCACCCTTATCTCACACTTCCAGCCTCCAGAACTGTAAGAAATAAATTTATGTTGCCTATAAGCCACCCACTCTATGGTATTTTGTTATAGCATCTCAAACTAAGATAGACTACAAGGATTTCCATATTAGAATTAAGAAACCAACTATGTAAATTGGGTGCACTGTTAGAATGAGATTGTCAATGACTGTTGCTTCTGACTCTGGACAGTATGCTGAGTCCTGATCTTTACTTCCTATTGGTTTCCTGAGTACACTAACTGTGGTGGTTAGACTAGGAATGAGCCTTGGTGTTTAACCATAAGAATGGTTGCCAGTAGCTAATAATCATCCAGGGTGGGCCTAATGTTAACTGGTGACAAATATTTGGGGAAAGAAAGAAAACTGAAATGTCTCCCTTTGAAGTTCAGGTCTGAGGAAGGAGAATCTTTAAGGTGTCAGTTTTCTGGCTGGAAACCTCTGTGGCCAGTGGCATTTTTGCCTGAGTTCTTGTCTTGCGTCCAGAAAGAATGAAATACACAGACAAGTGGAGGGTGAGCAAGATGAAGAGGAGCTTTAATCAGTGTCAGAACAACTCAGAGGAGACCCGCAGTGGATAGCTCTTCTCTGTAAGCAGGTTGTCCCACTGAATGCTCAGCTTTCAGCAGAGATGAGGCTCTGGAGTGGGTTGCTCCTTTCTGCAGCTGGTAGTCCCGATGTGTCTACAGGTCTCTGAAGGTCTCAGCGGAGAGGGTAGCTTCTCTCTGCAGTTGGTCTTCCCATTGTCTGCTCAGCTCTGGCTGAGTCTGGAGCTTTTATGGGCCTTGGAGGGGAGGAAGTGTGCACCTATTGTTCCATGAGCGGCCATGGGGAAGCCCAGAAAAGGCACCGCAAGTTCCCACTCCACTCTGTAGGACTGGCTGCCCATTCCCCAGCCTTCAGGCCCTCCATGGCCTGAAGGTGGAACCTCACTGGGGACCTGCCCCCTTCCTCTCAGGAATTGAACTGCCTCCCCATGGTGCCTGGGCTCAGCAGTGACTTTGCTCCAAGACTGGAGCAGGTGCCAACAGCAGAGAGAAGCTAGGCAGTGGGAGCAAGCACTTTCAAGCCTACAAGGGCAGAAGGAAAGCCATGGTTTGGGTGGCTGCAGCTGTGCCCAGGGAGTGGCAGTGCTCTTGCCTGCTCTGTGGAGCAGGAGGCCTAGGTCTGCAGCCATGGTTTGGGCGGTGGCAGCTGCGCCCGGGGGAGCAGGGTTCCTGCCTGCTTCCAGCCCCCTAAGAGCACAGGGAGGCTTGGATCTGCAGCCACAACTTTGGCGTCTGCAGCCCCACCCAGTAGGTGGGGCTCCTGCCTACTCCAGGGAGCAGGAGGCCTGCCATGCCTCCCTTCTGCAGCTGACATCATGGCAGTGGCAGACTATCTGGAGGAGAGCAGCCACTGCCATCAAACCCTCCCTCTGCAGAGGTACATCTAACTGCCATTAGGATAGGGATGACAACTGCTCTTAACTGCTTCATGCTGACAGGGGGCATTGTTTGGGGGGAAATGGTAGTCAGATCTAAGGGCCTATCTAAGGGTCCCTGGTAAAAAGAGAGCCAATATTCCGAGGCTCCAGTTGCATAAGTTTGATAGCTTCTAGGCAAGAAGAAACAAATTTTACAAGGAGGTTTACTATGTGACGGGCTAGAGCTATTTTCCCCTAGTGGAAAATATTTCATCTTGTATGGGGGAAGTTAAACTTTAAAAGAGAAATAACTGTTTAGGGGAGTGAATAATCCCTTGGGAAGGGGTCCCTGACCCCTTATGGGTGAGGAACAGAACAAAAATGAGCATAGTAAATATAGAATATTCCAGGAGGGTTAATTATTAGCACTTATCTTTTGTGATTTTTATTGTGAGGTTCCTGATTTCTTTACTCTGGTACTTCAGGTGCTCTTCTGGGTCATCAGAGCCAATTTCATCAGTTTCCCAGGCCTTAACTTGAGTATAATAAATCCAAGAATCCATTCCAGTGACCTTTATTGCCATAAGAGTAGAAAGAAGTACAGTGTAAGGTCCCTTCCATTGCAGGCCTAGAGAGGGAGAAAGGGATTGGAAGAGCCTTTACCAGTACTGAGTCCCCTGGGTTGAATAGAGATGGCCCTAGTTCATGGGATTGGGCCTCTGGTAGTTGTTTCAGTTCATGTTGGAAACAGGCCAAAAAGGTTGTTTAATTAAATCAGAGGTTTCTCGGTCTAGTAGGAAATTATTAGTAAGAAAATGCAGTCCATACATCATTTCGGAGGGACTTAAACCCAGCTTCAAAGGGGTGTTTCTAACACATAGTAGGGTTAAGGGGAGAAGAGTAATCCAGGAGAGACGAGTCTCTTGAGCCAGTTTTCTGGAGTCCCTTTTGATAATATAATTCATCTTTTCTACCTTCCCCAAGGATTGTGGTTGCCAGGCACAATAAAGATGGTATTGTATGCCTAGTGCTTTGAGACACCCTGAGTGAGGGATGTCTCAAAGGCACAGGAGGCCATTATCACTCTGGAGGTACATAGGAAGTTCAAAGCAAGGAATTATTTCATTAATTAGTACTTTTATCACCTCAGAAGCTTTCTCTGTTTGACAGAGAAATGCTTCTGTCAAGTTAGTGAAGGTATCTACCCGTAGTATGAGGTACTGGATGCCACTTGTCTTTGGCCTATGGGTAAATTTCATCTGCCAGTCTTCCCCCAGCAGTCTCCTATTCTTTTGGTTCCCAGGGGGAAGAAGCTGTCAGTTGAGGGAATTATTTTTAAGGCAAGTCTTACAAGCGTTAATAACCTGTTTGACAATTTTTAGCAAATTTTTACCTGAGAATAACCTTTGGGCCACTTGATAAGTTTTATCTTTACCTAGGTGAAGGCCAGGTGGAGGATTTTTAAAACTTTCCATTGGCTAGAAGCTGGTAGATGAAGCTTACCATCCTCTGATTGCAGCCAAACTAAGGACTGAAGGGTGTATGCCTGAGAGGTACCCCATTCTATCTCTGTAGAGGAATGCTGAGATTTTGTTTCTTTTATGGAGCCTTCTCAAATCAGAGAGACCTCAAGTGGATCAAAAATCTTGGCCCTCTTGCTGCTGACTTAGCTGCTGGCCTATCAACTTATTTCCCTCAGCTATTTTATCTGTCCCCTTTTGTTGGACTTTACAATGTATTACTGCCACTTTCCATGGAAGGAAGACTGAGAATTATAGTCTGTTGATTTCCTGATGATATTTAATGGGAGACCCACTGTCTGCAAGGAGATCCTCTCTTTCCCAATAGTGGCATGGGCATGGAGAGCTAGGAAAGCATACTTAGAATCAGTGCAAATGTGAACTGTTTTCCCATTGCTTAAGTGCAGCTTTGCTAGTTGAGCACTTGTATCTGAGGAGAGATGCACGCTCTCAATAACATCATTCAGGGTGACTCTTGCATAGTCTGCCTCATGGATCTCTTGCTCTACAAAGGAACTTCAGTCCATAAAGATAATCCAGTCTGGGCTCTCTAAGGGGGTTGCTATGTGGTCTTCTCTGGTTGCATAGGTTTGTACTACTATCCGTTTGCAGTCATTTTTAAGCTCCCCAGCTTCCTCTGGAAGGACAGTGGCTGGGTTTAGGGAGTGACAGGTTCTTACTGGAATGCAAATACCAGTTAAATCTAATACCAGAGCTTGATATTTAAGGAGGTGGTTGCCTGTTACCCAGAGATCCCTTAGAAGACAGAAGACCTGCTACATTATGTGGGGTATAAATGGTTAGGTTATTCCCCATGGTTAACTTAGTAGCCTCTGGTACCAGCAAAGGTACCCATGCAACTGGCCAGAGGCATGTAGCCATTCTTTATCTACTAAATAAAGCTCCTTGCTTAGGTAGCCACAGGATGCTGGGCTGGACCTCAGGCCTGCGTTAGAACTCCCACGGCCATTCCCCTTTTTGAAACATAAAGATTGAACATATCCCCAGTGAAAAGACTAAGAGCAGGTGCCACAAGCAAGGCTTGTTTTAAAGGGAAAAAGGCCCTTTTAGTCTCTGGTTCCCAAGTTACAGAGTGGGTCTTAGCTGTCTGAGTCTCCATTATTAGGTGACACAGGGATGAGCTATTTTACCATACTCAAGTGTATTAGTCCATTTTCACGCTGCTGATAAAGACATACCTGAGACTGGGCAATTTAAAAAAGAAAGAGGTTTATTGGACTTACAGTTCTATGTGGCTGCAGTGGCCTCACAATTATGGCAGAAGGTGAAAGACACATCTCACATGGTGGCAGACAAGAGAAAAGAGCTTGTGCAGGGAAATTCCCCCTTATAATAACCATTAGATCTCATGAGACTTACTATCATGAGAACAGCACAGGAAAGACCTGCCCCCATGATTCAATTACCTCCCACCCGGCCCCTCCCACAACACGTGGGAAGTCAAGATGAGATTTCGGTGGGGACACAGCCACACAATATCATTCCACCCCTGGCCCCTCTCAAATCTCATGTCCTCACATTTCAAAACCAATCATGCCTTTCAAACAGTCCCCCAAAATCTTAACTCATTTCACCATTAATTCAAAAGTCCATAGTCCAAAGTCTTATCAGACAAGGCAAGTCCCTTCCACCTTTGGGGCTGTAAAATCAAAAGCAAGTTCGTTTCTTCCTAGATACACTGGGGGTACAGGCATTAGGTAAATACAGCCATTCCAAATGGAAGACATTGGACAAAATTAAGGGGCTGCAGGCCTCATGCAAGTCCAAAATCCAGTGGAGCAGTCAAATATTTAAACTCCAAAATGATCTCCTTTGACTCAATGTCTCACATCCAGGTCATCCTGATGCAAGAGGTGGGTTGTCATGGTCTTGGGCAGCTCTGCTTGTGGCTTTGCAGGATATAGCCCCCTTCCTGGCTGCTTTCACTAGCTGCCATTGAGTGTCTGTGGCTTTTCCAGCAGCACAGTGCAAGCTGTCAGTGGATCTAACATTCTGGGGTCTGGAGAATGGTGGCCCTCTTCTCACAGCTCCACTAGGCGGTTCCCCAGTAGGGACTCTGTGTGGGGGCTCTGACTCCACATTTCCTTTCTGTACTGCCCTAGAAGAGGTTCTCTATGAGGGCCCCACCTCTGCAGCAAAGTTTTTTCTGGCCATCCAAGCATTTCCATACATCTTCTGAAATCTAGGCAGAGGTTCCCAAACCTCAATTCTTCTGTGCACCTGCAGGCTCAACACCATGTGGAAGCTGCCAAGGCTTGGGGCTTCCACCCTCTGAAGCAACAACCTGACCTGCACCTTGGCCCCTTTTAGTCATATCTTGAGTGACTGGGATGCAGGACACCAAGTCCCTAGACTGCACACAGCACAGGGACCTTGGGCCCGGCCCACAAAATCATTTTCTCCTAGGCCTCTGAACCTGTGATGGGATAGGCTGCTGTGAAGGCCTCTGACATGCCCTGGAGACATTTTCTCCATTGTCTTAATAATTAACATTCAGCTTCTTGTCACTTATCCACATTTCTGCAACCAGCTTGAATTTCTCCTCAGAAAATGGGTTTTTCTTTTATATCACATTATCGCACTGCAATTTTTAAAAACCTTTATGCTCTACTTCCTGCATAAAACTGAATGCCTTTAACAGCATCCAAGTCACCTATTGAATGCTTTGCTGCTTAGAAATTTCTTCAGCCAGATATTCTAAATCACTTCTCTACAAAGTTTAATGTTCCACAAATCTCTGGAGCAGGGGCAAAATGCTGGCAGTCTCTTTGCTAAAACATAACAAAAGTCATCATCGTTCCAGTTCCCAACAAATTCATAATCTCCATCTGAGATCACCTCAGCCTGGACCTTATTGTCCATGTTACTATCAGGCTTTTGGTCAAAGCCATTCAACAAGTCTCTAGGAAGTTCCAAACTTTCCACATTTTCCTGTCTTCCGAGCACTCCAAATTGTTCCAACCTCTGCCTGTTACCCAGTTCCAAAGTTGCTTCCACATTTTCAGGTATCTTTTCAGCAGCGCCCCATTCTACTGGAATCAATTTACTGTATTAGTTCATTTTCATGCTACTGATAAAGTCAAACCTGAGACTGGGCAATTTATGAAAAAAATAGGTTTATTGGACTTACGGTTCCCCATGGCTGCGGAGGTCTCACAATCATGGTGGAAGGTGAAAGGCAAAACTCACATGGCAGCAAACAAGGGAAAATAGCTTGTGCAGGAAAACTCCCCCTTATAATAACAATCAGATATCATGAGACTACTCAATATCATGAGAACAGCACAGGAAAGACCTGTCCCAGTGATTCAATTACCTCCCACCTGGTCCCTCTCACATGTGGGAGTTCAAGATGAGATTTGGGTGGAAACACAGCCAAACCATATCACCAGGTATCCATAGCCGGCAGAATTTTGTAATGCCTAAGAATCCCCTCAGTTGCTTGAGGGTTTTAGGGAGGGGAACAAAGGAGATGGACTTGATTCTTTCTTTGCTTAGAGCCTTCATAGAACTAGACCTAGTTACTTCCCCTCTGACAAGACTAGACCTAGGTACTTCACTGAAGTCTGACAGAGATGAGGCTTAGATTTTGAGACCTTATATACTCTGTTATCCAGAAAATTAAGAAGGGCCTTCTTGCCCTCCTGAGAAATTTCCTCATTTGGGGCACAAAGGAGAATATCATCTACATACTGTAAAACTTTAACCTGAGGAAATAGGAACTGAGATCTTTTGACAATGCTTGTCCAGACAGGTGGGGGCTGTCTCAGAATCCCTGAGTTAACACTGTCCAGGTTAACTGGGTGGCCTGATTGGAGGGATTCTTGAATGCAAACAAATACTGGGAGCTGGGGTATAATAATATGCAGAAAAAGGCATCCTTTAGGTCCTGGACTTTGAACCATTTAGTTCTCTCAGGTATTTGAATTAGCAGATTATAAGCATTAGGAACCACTGGATGAATTGAAACAACAGCCTCATTAATGAGGCAGAGGTTCTGGACAATATTGGGGTATTACAAGGGCTATTACAGGGTTTGAGGAGGCCCTGAATCCTTAAGTTAGCATTGATGACTTCTAATCTTTTCCTGACTTCTGGTTTTAGGGAATATTATATCTGGTCAGGAAAGAAATTAGGATGCTTAAGATGGATCAAGACCAGTGTGACTTTTGTGCCTAGGCTGATTTTCCCTGGAGATGCCCTACCTTCTGGGTTAATATTGACCTCCACTAGGGGAAGACAAAGTGTCTGCCCAGGAGCCATCAAGATGATGGTTCCCATATGAACCAAAATATTCCTGCTTAACAGAGGAGTTGGGCTTTCAGGCATAATTAAAAAGGCATGAGTTAACAAGAGGTCTTCCCAACTATAATTAAGAGTTTGGGGAAAATGTTGGGTTTAAAGTTTTCCTGAAACACCTCTCACAGCCATCCTAAGAGAGGAAAGGGGGCCTGGATTGGAGAGGATAGCTGAAAGGCTCACTCCAGTGTTCAGGAGAAAGTCCACCTTCCTCCCTTTGACTTCCAGAATCACCTGGAACTCCCAAATGGTAATGGTGATCTGGACCACCAGAGCTGGGAAGAGGATCCCTGGGACCAATCAGTCCTGCTAGACCATTTGGGAGACTAGCTGTGGACCTGATGACCTGTGTTTCTGGGGACAGTCTGCCCTCCAGTGGTCCCCATTGCAAATTGGACAGGGTTAAGGTGGCTTCCTCCTACTGTCTGGACAGTCCTTTCTAAAGTGCCCTGTCTTGCCACATTTGTAGCAGTTAGCAGGTGCATCTTGGGGACTCTGACGTTTGTGAGCCTGAAAGGTGGCTATTATAGCCTCTGCCTTTTTCTTGTATTTTCTTTCCAAGGCCCCTCTTATCCTTTCCAGGAAGGCAGTGGGATTCCCATCTAATCCCTGGTTTATCATGGATAGCTTAGGGTAATTGAGAGGCTTAGTCCTGGTCCTTCCTAAACCCTCCAGTAGGCAAACCTGAAAGTGTTTCCTCCTCCATTCTATTTCAACATTGGGATCTCATTTAGGGTCCTCCAATGGTACTGCTATTCTTCAAATTGGATATGTCTCATCCCCTTCCCTGACCCCATATGTGATACAAAGCTTATTCCCCAAATTATTTGCCACTTGTAGAGCAGCTTCCTTTTCAGTGGTAGTCAGGGTTTGATTCAAAAGAACATGACATTCTTCCAGGAGAGTTCAAATACTTGAGTTAAGTTCGGAAAAGTCACTATATACCTGTCAGGGTCATCTGAAAACTTGCCAAGATCCCCCTTAATTTGCTTTAAGTCCTGTAGAGAAAAGGAGACTTGGACTTTAATGAGGTCATATTCACCAGGCATCTGCTGTAGGGGCAGGAGTGAAATTGGGACATGCCTAAAATGAAGATTTCTGGGATGGCGCAAGCTTAAAAGAGAATCTGGATAGGGAGGAGAATAGGGAGTTTATTCTCCCACTGCTGGTACTTCTGGGGTTCGCTTCCATAGCTCCCTGGGATTGCCACTTGCAGCCTCTCCTGAGAAGACCACCAGGGAGGCTGAACTGATCCTACAATGTCAGCAAAGGTCTGGACTACATGGCAAGGCAAAGAAAGCCTTCACATATGGGGCCTTGGAACATTCCCCATCATGTTTACAGAAACGGTCCAGCTGCAGGATGGTATTGAACTTAATGCTTCCTTTTTGAGACCAAGCTTCTTCTCTCTGCAAACATAATTCAGGTACCACTTTGTGCAAAGGAATATGAGGCACTTTTTCTCCAGATTCTGAGGGTCAAGGTAGTCCCAGTGATTCAGGACACACTCTAGAGGAATGTAGGCTGAAGTTGATTGGTTACCCATCTGGTAGAGAGGACAGAGGAGGAAAAGAATTTTTTCTCTCTCTCCAGAGTCTGAGGGTCAAAGGGGTCCCAGTGAGTCAGGAAGCACTTGAGAGGAGTGCAGGCTGAAGATGGTTGTTTGCCCATCTGGAAAGAGGGAAAAATTGTACCTTTGTTTTTTCTCTTTCCAGCAAATACGTGAGGGAGAGAAAAAAAAAGAAAAAAAGGTGTCCCTTTTCTTTCTTTTGACCTTATATTTCTGAGTTCCAGTGACCTGTGCAGGTGCTGACTATGGGTGCAAGTTTGACCTTCACCTATGAAGCAGGAAGGTATAGAATATTTGCAATCACCTGTGTGGTGTCTAAGCCTCCTGCTGTCAGTAACCTTTGAGTTCCCTAGACCTTATCTATGCCATAGATGCGAGCATGAACTCCATCCACAAAGTGGAAAAGCCTAATTGGGAGGAATTAATCATGCTCACCTATGATGTGCCCCTAGATTTCTGCTACTTTCTGCCTCTGGGTTGCTCAGATCTAGTTTGCCTTTCTAGGGCCTCAAACCAAAGCTTGGGAGAAAAGGTGCCTCAAGCCCACCTGGGACCCATTAAATTAGTCCCGGGTGGCCCTTGCCAAATTACAGCCAGCAAACAGCAGGGCAGCCCCTCTGTTGCTTCCTATTAAACTGTGGGACCAGGTCCTCCTCAACCAAGGAAGAGAAAGGGAGTCATGGGAATTGGGGCCCTGGCCTAACAAGGTGCCTCTCAATAGTACAACTTAAGTCCATGGTAGGGGAAAGTGCCTGGGCAAAAAAGCCTCTTGCCCTATGCATGTGGGTTCCTTCAACAGGGAAAAAAAACACTCTCAATTGTTACATCCTACTTACTTCTAAGAATAGACAGATACCACATTGTTCTTATTTACACTCCTGATGACTAAACCAAATGCTCATTCTACCCAGTAATGTTCCTGTGGTTTACAACAACATCCTTACCATTTAACATTGTATATCAAGAAGAGATAGGAACCATGATATCCACAAAAGAAAGACACAAAAAAATGATAGGAAAGACTGGTGGTCCTGAGGCTGACACCCTAATGGACAGCCAGGGACTGGAGATAGTCAAGGGACCTTTGGATAACACTGAGGTGTAGCCTCGGTCAGATACCCTCAGTTGCCGCAGGACCTCTTTCTGGTTCCATGCAATGGCTAGACCTCTGTGAAGGGAAACTGGGTTGGAAGAAAGCAAATATTCCCAACACCTGAGGGTGACAGGAGATTGACAGTGTTCTCCCCAGCAAGCCTATTCTCCATGTCTTAAGTCCAGCAGCTGTGTTAGTCATTTTTAACTGACTGACAGAGGCCAGGTATTTTTCTTTTGTTTTGACTATTGTGGAGTTTAGAGACTTAAAAAAAAAAAAAAAAGGACAGAACAGAAAGCAGATCTGCTTTTACTCACCCTTCCACAGATCCCAGATGAACCCCCCTGAAATGTTGTGGGATCTTTAGGGTGTCAGTTTTCTGGCCAGAAACCTCTATGGCCAGTGATGCCTCTGCTGCAGTTCTTGTTTTGTGTCCAGGAAGAATGAGGCACACAGACAAGTGGAGAGTGAGCAAGACAAGAGTAGCTTTATTGAGTGTTAGAACAGCTCAGAGGATACTTGCAGTGGGTAGCTTTTCTTTATAGGCAGGTCACCCCATAGAGTGTTCAGCTCTCAGCAGAGAGGAGACCCTGGAGAGAGTAGCTACTCTCTGCTCAGACATCAGTCATCCTGATGTCTGCTGTTCTTAGCAGAGAGGATGCCCTAGAGTGGGTTGCTCCTCTCTGCAGATGGTAGTCCCAACATCTCTGAAGGTCTCTGAAGCTCTTGGCAGAGAGGGTAGCTTGTCTTTGCTACTGACCATCGTTTGCTTAGCTCTGGCTGATCCTGGGGCTTTTATGAGCCTCAGAGGAGAGGAAGTGTGTGCCTATTTGTTCATGAGTGACTAAGAACGGGCCTGGAAAAGGCACCACATTTTCCCATTCCAGTCTGTAGGACTGGCAGCCTGGCCCCCAGCCTTCAGGCCCTCCTTGAGCCTGATGGCAAGGCTCAGCCCCAACTTTGCTCCAAGATTGGAGCAGGTGCCAAGAGCAGGGAGAAGCCAGGCAATATGAGTAGGAACTTCTGAGCCTGAAAGGGCAGGAAGGCCTTCCCAGGTCCCTAAGAGTGCAGGGATGTCTGAGTCTGCAGCTGCGATTTGGGCAGCTACAGCTGTGCCTGGGAGGGCATGGCTTCTGCCCACTCCCTGTCCCTCAAGAGCTCAGGGAGACTGGGATCTACAGCCACAACTTGGGCTGCTACAGCCCCACCCAGGAGGGTGTTGCCTCTGCCTGTTCCGTGGAGTGGAAGACCGGGCCACACCTCCCTGCTGCAGCCAGTGTGATGGCAGTGGAAGGCCATCTGGAGTGGTTGCTGCCATCAGTATCAAAAATAGTTTGAGTAAAACCAGAATCATGGAAATACTTGCTGTTCCCAAAGCAATTACCTTGAAGCGGGGAGAAAAACAAAGCTCACAAGCATGTGTGAATTTTCATGTGTTTGCCATATCACTCTTATTCATAATAATATAATGCTTAGCAATACAGTCAACTAGAAAAATTAATGAGTCCTGGGTTAAGAACATTTGGCTCACTCTCTTGAAAATTGTAGTTGTCTGAATAACTGGAGAAGGTAGAACACTTGCAATATTCTAAACTCCTTGAGTGCCTATTTGCAGAGATTTTCTTTTCCTGGACCTCATTAAATAAATTATGTTCTTTAGCCTAGACACTGTTTCTTTGTGCTTACCCTGCTACCTTTGGAGAGACAATTCCCAAAGAAACCAGGACAATTGTGTAGCTCAATGAATGGTGAGCATAAATAACTCCCAGTTAATTATGTTATAAAGCATCATTATAGATTGGAAATTTGCTGAAGGGAGAAGAGTAAGCAAAGTCCATGTTGGATGTCTAATTTTTTCTACTCTTTCTTTGTTCACAGTTTTTTGTTTGTCTGTTTTTCCTAAAACGTAAACATCAACAAACTCAGATATTTTCAATAAAACACCTTAATATACTCTTACTTTTTAACATTATCATAAATCTACGTAGTCAGGATCTTTTCCAACATAAATGGTATCAGGAAATTCAGAAGCAAAAAGATATTGTAACACTTTTTAGCAGGTAAAATGTTTTTTTCTTCATAAAGGGGATAAATATTTATCAATATCATATAGATATAAAGCCAACATGTATGTATATTTCTAGCCAGAAAAGCAGATAAATAGACTTGTTTCTGCAGATTTGTCTGCAGGTGATTCATTTATTATTATTCCGTATGTAAATGCATACAATATTATTTTCCACTTTTATCTAAATTGTTAAGTCCTGTGAGTATTACACAGTTGGCATTGGCTAAAGATAACTAATAATAAAAACTCCAAATTGAAATTGTGTTCAAATAATCTTATAGCAAGAAAAGGTGACTTTGTATACATATAAAAGTAGATAGTTTCACATGCTCTATTTATCATAGAATAACATTCCCATCACCTTCCAAAATTTGAGGAGCTAAAGTTGTACCACTTTAGGAGACTTTAGAGAAACTGGAAATGATGCTTGTAGAATCCTATTTGGTGATTTAAATCAGCTATGTAAATCCATTTTATCTGAGGAATTTATGTCCTTAAATAGAAAAGAATATAATCATATATCTAAAATATAAATATAGGAATAAAATAGCATAAATAACATGTACCTAGGAAGAACATACCTGAATGAAGTGTTTTCTACACATGAAGCACAAGAGCTCCCACGAACTTTTGGCATTCCATACTGCTTCTTCATGCTCTCTGTTCAAGTTGGAGTCAACCAGTAATTTACTTGATTCTCTCTTTTTAAACTACTCTGTTACTTGCTGTCCAGAAAAATCTGAAAAACAGGAGCATAGCTTGGTTTAACCTTCACTTTTTATAATTTTTCTGTCACCACCATCAATAACATGATTTTGTGTACGTTATGAAGTCCCTCCTTTAATCTGCCTTTTTTGCTTCTGACAACCTCTGTGACATATCATGATGAAGCTGAAAGAGGCCTGAATCAGAACCTTGGTTCCAACATTAATATGACTTTGGCTGAGTTTATTTATACTTCACTCACAATTTCACATATAATATGAGAAAGTGCAATAAATGTTCCAGTTTAAATATTCTAAGAGGTACTCTTATCTCCCATAACACCATGGAAATATCTAGGGCATTTTAGAGAGCTACAATTAAAATTATTTTCTAAAGCATAATCTCTCTGCAATGGGACAGGCTTACACACAAGGACTCATACTCCTTTCATTTTCTAGCCTTTTACAGGTAACAGCACAACTACTTCTTTGAGGTTGAACATTCCAAAAGTTTCCTATTGGTATTTTATTTGTTTTTTTAAAAAGAATATATTAACATGTACTTTGTGAGTCACTCTCTTTTTTCATACACGAAGTGCAATAATATATTCTAGCTATTGTCCCTGTATAATTAACCTTCTTTTTCACTTTCAAAAATGTCTTAGTTTGAACAATAAATGACATGGTCACTCAAAGCCTTAACCCACAGTTTTCAAAAAGTCTAAGAACTGTTGGAAGCTTTAAACACATCTTACTTCTCATGGACAGTATTATCCAAATCTTACCCTAGCTTCATCTTAACTATCTTCAATAAGAAAAACAAATTTCTAGAGATTACATAATATATGAGGAAAAAAAGAATTTACACAATGTAAGATTTGTCTTAATGTGAGGAAAACTTCCTAGTAGCTAAAGTTTTGTAAAGATGATAGATAACGACATCAACAGCAGCAGTGACAGTAACAACAACTAACAATTATTCCATGCCTGTGCCATTTTAAGTACTCTACCCTTATTATGTAATTTAATCCTCAAAATAGCTGTGAAATTGGCACTATTACTACATTTATTTTAGAGAGAAGGGAACTGAGCCTTGAAGAAGTTAAGAAGCTCTTTCAAAATTGCCTAGTCAGCAAGATTAGAACCTGGGGTTGAAGCCAGGCAATCTCTCTTTTGAATGAGGACTCAAGCCATGAAGAGGGAAAAAAACTGCACACGGTTTCTGAGATAATTATTGATATTAATTAATTATAATGTTACTGCTAACTCGAGTTTGGGAGTTAAATCTTCATAGGGAAGATGGAGCATGCATATTATGTTTTTTTCTCACTCTCTCTGTATAGGACATTTCTAGCTTCTAAAATACCCTTTCTTTTACTAGCAACACAGTCAACTCATATGCTTAAATCAAGCCAGTATCTGCTAATTTATAACCACAAAAATAAAAACTTCTTTGAGAGCCAGGCACCACAGTTAAGCCAGAAACAAATCACCAAAGATATTTTAAGAGGACAAAGTAATTATGAGAAGCAAATTAGCACAACTTTTTACTTTTTATTATTTATTTATTTACTTTTGAGACTGGGTCTCACTTTGTCACTCAGTCTGGGGTGCAGCCTCGACCTCCTGGGCTCAAGCAATCCTCCCACCTTAGCCCCCCAAGTAGCTAGGACTACAGGTGAGCACCCAGCTACTTTTTTGTATTTTTTGTAGAGACTGGGTTTCATCATGTTGCCTATGCTGGTCTTGAACTCCTGAGCTCAAGTGAACTCCCCTACTCAGCCTCCCAAAGTTCTAGGATTACAGGTTGTGCCACTATGCCCAGCCTAGCACACCTTTTTAGATGAATTAATTCTATTGTCTATTTTCTCTTGCCACTAATTAGAATTGCAAAATCTTAATATGAACATATATTTCACAGTAATTTTATAATATTAGAGGGTTAAATAAAATTATTCCTTAAAACGTCAAGTGTCACATGGATATGATTGGAAAGAGGACACTAATAAAGTTTTATTTTGGGCACATAATTTCTCATGTGAGATGCTGGGAAAATGTCCACTAGTTCCCTAGGATTCCTTTATGCCCAGGGTTTTGCTGACGAATCAGAATCATCAAAACTAATCAGTAAGTTCAATATCTAAAACCAAAGAAACAGGAGACCTAAAGTCCTTATAGCAAGTCTAATAGGTAAAATCCTTAACTGATGGCTTTGATTATGCATGGAACTTTTATTTTAGAAAATAATAGGAAAGAAGCAATATGAACAATACAGTGTATATACTATACACTCTCTCCGTATTATACTGTATATAATATACAGTTATGCCACAATACTGTTTTGGTCAGTGATAATTCATATTACAATGGTGGTTCCATAAGATTACAATAATACATTTTTACTGTACCTTTTCTATGTTTTGATACACAAATACCGCTGTGTCACATTGCCTACATTATTTAGTATAGTCACATGCTGTACAGGTTTGTAGCCTAGGAACAGTAGGCTACACCATCTAGGTTTGTGTGAGTACACTCTATGATGTTGACACAATGATGTAATTTCCTAGTGGCACATTTCTCAGAACTTATCCCCATCATTAAGTGATGGATGACTGTATATACATACATACATACATACATAGATGCACATATCTGTGCAAATAAACATTACATAATTATTAATATGTTTATTGTTATTAAGAGTACTTAGTTTTGTTGAGCTCATAAAAATGAAGGAAAACTTAAACCAGAGCATGTGTTAAAATGGGTACATTTACAGTTATGACTCTACAAACAGACTCATACATATCAGAAAGAAGCATCTGTGGCTTGCACTGACAAATTTGTTTATTATTTTATTTTAAATACAAAACTTTAGTTGATATAATCCCACTTGCCTATTTCTGCTTTCTTGTGTGCTTTTGGTGTCATATTCACGAAATTATCGCCAATACCAATGTCATAACGATTTTCCCCTGTTTTCTTTTAGTAGTTTCATAGTTTTAGGTTTTACAGTTAATTATTTAATCCATTTTGAATTGATTTTTGTGTATGGTGTTAAGAGTCTAATTTTACTGTTTTTCATCTGGCTATTCAGTTTTCCCAGTGCTGTCTATTGAAGAGATGATCTTTTCCCCTTTGTATATTCGTGTCACTTTTATTGAAGATCAGTTGGCTGTGTATATGCTGATTTATTTCCGGGCTTTGAATTCTATTCATTGGTCTATATATCTATCTGCAAAGCAAAGGAAACAATCAGAGTGAAAAAACAACCTACCAAATGAGAGAAAATATTTGGGAACTATATATCTGGTGAGAGATTAAATCCAAAAATATAAAAGAAATCCCTACAACTGAGTAGCAAACTATTAATAATCTCATTAAAAATGAACTAAATACTTGAAGACATTTCTCCAAAGAAGGCATACAAATGGCCAACAGGTATATAAACAAGATACTCAAAATCACTTACAATCAGGAAAAGGCAAATCAAAGCCGCAATGAGATATCACTTTACACATGTTGGGATGGCTGTTACTACAAAAAAAAAAAAAAAGAAAAAAGCAGCAAGTGTTATGAGAATGTGGGTAAATTGGAACCTTTGTGCCCTATTGGTGGGAATGAAAACTGGTACAAGCAACTGCTATGGAAAACAGTATAGAAATTTTTCAAAATATTAAACATAGAGCTACCATAAGATTCAGCAATTTCAATTCTGGGTATTTATTTAAAACAATTGAAATCAGGATCTTGATGTGATATTATCACTTACATGTTCATTGCAACACTATTCACAATGGCAAAGAGGTAGAAACAAGTTTAATGTCCATTAATGAATGAATTAATAAAGAAAAAATGGTATTTCCGTACAATAAAATAATATTCCATTTGCATATAATAGAATGTTAGTCACCGGCTACAATATAGAAGAACTTTAAAGACGTCATGCTAAGATAAGTAAGCCGGTCACAAAAATGATATATAATTCTATTTATGCAAGTTATCTAATATGTCAAACTCATAGAAAGTGAAAGTAGCATGGTGGTTTTTAGCAGGGAGGTAGAAATGTGAAGTTGTTTTCAATGGGTTTAGAGTTTTACTTTTGCAAAGTAAAAATGTTACACAGATTTGTTGCACAAAAAATGTGAATATACTTATGACTACTGAACTACACACTTAGAAATAATTAAGATGGTATGCTATTTTTTCTAACATGATTAAAAATAAAAAAATTGAACTTTTAGCATTACACTTAGCAATAAATTACTTACGTCAAGATAAAATCATTGTCAACATTATATCAATAGTAAATCATTGGTTTTATCTACATTTATAGTGATATTAATATTTTAAAGTATATATATCCAATATTCATATGTGAAGTTTACCCTAATTTTTTAAAAGCAACATTTGATTTAAAAATACAAATTTCTATGTTGAATAAAGCTCAAAAGGCAAGTGTCTCTTAAAAAGTTTAGCACATACTACAAATAGTAGAAGTTTATGTAACAAGAAAACTTACACTAGAAACACTTTTTATAGCAGCTAAAAACAATTCGTACAGCTACTCATGTAATTCTAGTATATTTTTTAAAAATTGTCCTTCCATGTGACTCTGCTTTTTCAACAAGATGTCTTATATTTTATTCATATTTCTAAATTATATCATCTGCTATCACATAACATATGGCATTCTGGTAGTTCACTTTTTAATAATATATTGTGAACAACAAGTTATAAAATATACAAATCAATTGCAATAAATATTCCCTAAGTTCCAAAAAGATAAAAATCTTCTTTGTTTATATATAGCTAACAATATTAACTGTAAATAATGGTGGAGAATTTTAAAGAAAAATTTAAAAACTAGAGTCTGGTGCAACATACCACTAATAGAAGTCCTAGAGGAAGAGAACAAAGGAATGTGGAGAAGATAATACTCAAAATGAAAGAAATAATCAAAAACTAATTCATGAGCGTATCCTCCACTGACGGGAATAGAAGTTTAGATTGAAGATATCCAGAACAAATTAGGGAAAAAATTACTCACAATGAATGTATTGCTACATCTGAAATTGCAAATGTCTCAGATTTTATTTTACTTACATGTTAATATATCTACAAACCCTAGATCAGATATTGGACTTTGATACACATGTCAATAAAAGCACAAAGAGTAGCATCATATTACTAGTTCACCACATCTCACTTCCTCAAAGAGAGCTTTAATGGACAAGGCTTGCTCTAGTGTGAAGATGAGGAGAGAAATACCAAAATAATTCCTGGAGCTTATAAAGGAAGGATAGCACATCCTTCCCTGTGGAGAAAAAGGGGAGGGGTGGGATGGAAAGAGAGAGAGAGAGAGAGCGCCACAGAGCAGGGAACACAAAAAGAGCGCAAAAGAGCAAAGGTCTGGAATGCTTAAATAAATAAATAAATCTAGAAAGAGGAGAAAGTATTTAGCTTTCTTTCGTCTCTCTTGAATCTGAAGCAACAGCTCTTGAAGAGAAAGGACTTTAAAGCATTCCAGAGAAATAAATACTCTCTAATGTCCAATGCATGTTTGCCATTGAAGCATACCTTTAATTCTGCTTGTCAGTAATCTTTGCTCACTAGGTCCTGATCATGAGAAATGTAAAAATATTTTTGAAGCATAGTATCTCAAAACACGTTTCATGAGCTCTCTGAAGAGTGAATATAAAATAAGGATGCTAAAAAAGAGAAAAAATGACAAATGTATTTCGAAAAATAATTGTTGATATGGCATTGAATTTCTCAACAAAAACACCACAAGTCAGAAGTCAAAAGTGCCATGTTTCAAAATTCTAAAGAAAAATAATTTTCAACTGGAATTCTTTATTCAGTTCAAACCTCAAATAACAATGAAGGTAAAATAAAATCATTTTCAAGCTTACAAAAATGTGCCATCTATGCAAATCATTATCAGTACTTTTCTGGAAGCCACATTCTAGCAAAATGAAGGAGAAAAGTGATCCAAAGAAGAAGATCAGAAAGAAGAAGAGCCAGCTGTGCTGCTGGCCCAGGGAACTAGAATACAAATAGAGGCAGAAGAAGAGAGGGTGCCAAGAGGAATGACTGCAGGAAAGAAAATAAATTGGAATTGGTATATGACCTGATGTGCTTCACTATATGGGAAATTGCATTCTGATAGGAAATTTGGAAGAATTATAAATAGCAATATAAAACACCAGAGAAATAAAAACTTGAAGTAAATAATTAGGGAAACAAGTGTACAGAAGGAAAATAGTGTCATAGTACACTACTTGGCACAACACTGAAAAATATGTACATAGGCATAATTAAGTAAAAATGAAATATTTACATAATTAAATATTATGACATATCTACATTGGGAAGATAACTTGTGAAAATATTGAAGCGTATTATTTATATAACCATACAAAAGATCTAACACTGTTAAAAGTCTTTCCCTCCGTGGAGTGGAAATGAACAGTAGAAATTGACAACACAGAAGAATCCCCATAAATACTGTTTGATGTTTTAAATCATAGTATATTTGGTAAATAATAAAAATATAATTATTAAGATATGGTAAAAGAGAAAATATTGTGCTTTAAAATTTGGATATATAGTCAATTTTAAGGATTATACTGATCTATTTGTAACGATATTTGTTTGATATCTTCCTTTGGATAAAATGTTATGTTTACACAGAAAGCTAAGAGCAGATGTCTGAGGAACCCCAGCATTTGTTGAATTCTTGTTTCAACGTTCACTGACAATGTTGAGCAGTTCCATTAAATTATTGGAGTCTAAGTTCTCAATATAAAATGAGGAAAATAATCTACTTAACTTATACCAATATTGTGATGATTAAAAGATATAATGCATGCTAAATGATTAGAAATGTTGTTAGGTTTTAAATAAATATTAGTAAATTCGTAGCAGTAGCAGAAGTCATGGTAGCAGTAATTTTTTTACCAGCACCAAAATTATTTTATTTTTTTTTAGACAGTAGCACTAGCATCTAAAAATGATTTTAATGACAGAGCTAATCAATTGAAAATACTTTGGTAGAATTATAGTGCCATTTTCTTATTTACTTGGGTGACTGAAGGTATGGTTTCTGTGACATTTGCTTTGTGATAATAATAATCACATATCAAAGTTTTTGTAGTTGTGTCTAAACTATTGTGGAAAAAATAGAGAAACTATTTGTATTGATATATTTGGTATCTTTCTTTTTATGAGCAATACCAATTAATTTCTAAGTATAATCATGAGCTGCTTCATATCATAATGTATAAAAAATTGATACCTCTTTTTGAAGACTCTAGTTCATAGACATGTTTTTGTTTAAAAGTGGTGGAGACTTTTAGTCAGTTGTTGAGACAATTACATATCTAACCATTGTTAAGTTGAGATTTTCCCCCCTCTCTATAATTCAACAGTATTCCATTCCCTCGACACTTCAGTAATGGTAGTTACAACCAAACTCCTACTTTAAGACTGTTTTCTCAAAGGAACTTCTTCCAGTTAAGCATCGTGGAAAGAATAACTACATGTTTTTCTTTCAGAAATTTTATCCTTGTGAAATCTATAACACATTCTAGTTGGCTACAAAACAATGAAGCCTAAACATGCATCACGATCATCAGATGATCTGCTGGTGCTGCTGTTGCCTGTGGAGAAGGTGCAGATATAGATTGATGCGTAAAGTGCAATGCTATGCAGTAAATCCTAGACGGCGGTGGAACACATCTTATTTTCTTGTTTTTCAGTGGATGTAGCAAGATTAAATTGACAAAGTTCAGAGAATGCAGTTGGATTATTCAGATCAAAGATAGTTATATATTACCGCGAACATTGTAAGTGATAGTTTAATGTATTTTGAAGCCCCTGTAATGATACACTACACTCTACACTACAATAAATAATTAAGTTTTAGGACAAATCTGACATCAACTACTTTAATAATGTAGCTCTAATTTTTCATTATGAAGGACCAAAGATGTGGGAAATACAGCAATTAATGTTTTTTCAAGTAATTTATCAGATTTAGTTTCTAGGGATTATGAAGAAAGAACAATGACTCACAAATAACTTTTTAAATTCGAATTCAATGTTTGCTGTATTATGTAGTGTTCTGGTTTAAAGATAGGTGCACTGAATTTTCACGGTAAAATTTTGTATTACTTCGTCATTATTTCTAGTTTAACACTTAAGAAAGTGTATTCTATGGTTTCTTATAGACTTTCTATTTCTTCTACTTACCTTCTTTCCTGGGGTTAAGAAATATATCCTAGAATTTTTTAATCCATAAAAGTCTAGTTATTATATGTAATAGATGCTAAATAAGTTCTCAGTAAAGAAAGAAAAGTATAAATAGGAAAGAATATTTTAGAAAATGAATAGCTCAACTCGTTTTAATATATTAGAGAGTTTGTAGGGTTATAACCCCTAAAAAATAGCAATGTAAATATAACTTAACCCAGATTTTTGTCACAAAATATTTCATGATTTTATTTGGAATGTTTATTTAATACCTCTGAATAATTCTTAATGTGAAAGAAGACCCCCATTTGGTCAAATCAATGTATATATTTTTTTTTTCAAACCTATTCTAAATCTCAGCAGTCGATAAAGATTCCTGATTACCATCTTGTTTATGAAATTTTTTTCTATCTTGGATTCTTTGGCACAATCTTTCTGATTTCTCCCATAACTTCTTAGGTCGTCTTTGTCTATTGCTAATTCTTCCTTCTTTAAACAGTGAGCAGCATGAGCCTGTGTCATGAACCTTTTGATTTTTCTCTAGGTAAATTGTTTTTCTTTGTGATATCATCCTGGCCTTGCTCTAAACATTACTTTTATTGACAAGTTTTATCTTGGCTCTTAGATGAGAATAAATTGTTGATTTGGCATCTCCATTTCTACATCCAACAGATCTCTCAAACTTAATATGCTGAAAAGAGATTATTTGATTACCACTACCACCCCAGTTTTTAACTTATCAATTCTTCCCAATCAAGAAATGCCATCACTCTACATCTAGTTGCTTAATGCAAAAACTTACGAGTCATGCTGAATTTCTTCCTTTTTTCATGTCTCATACTAAACCTATTAGTAAATTTCCTAGATTCCATCTGAAAGGCCAATTTCAAATCCATGTGCTCGTCTGTATCCACTACCACTGATTCCAAACCAAGATGATTTCACTCAGACCTAGGAAAGAGCCTTCTAATCATCAGCATCAATTCCTTTTTTTTTTTTTTGAGACGAAAGTAGCCCAGGCTGGAGTGCAGTGGCGGGATCTCAGCTCACTTTAAGCTCCGCCTCCCGGGTTCCCGCCATTCTCCTGCCTCAGCCTCCTGAGTAGCTGGGACTACAGGCGCCCGCCACCACGCCTGGCTAATTTTTTTTTGTATTTTTAGTAGAGACGGGGTTTCACCGTGTTAGCCAGGATGGTCTCGATCTCCTGACCTCGTGATCCGTCCGCCTCGGCCTCCCAAAGTGCTGGGATGACAGGCGTGAGCCACCGCGCCCGGCCCCAGCATCAATTCTTGCTCCACTCTTCAATCTCTTTTCTATAAAGAAGCCAGAGGATTATTTTTCAAGCATAAATCAAATAATAGATCTCTCTAGCTCATAACTTCTTAAGAGGTACATGGAGTACTAAGAATATAGTCCAAATTCGTTATCCGAGGTCTCTGTATTATCTAGCTTCAGCTTACCTATCCAACATCATGTTAGCCTCTTCATCAAGACTGAGACATACTGACTTCCTGAGGTTTTTTTGAGAGCTTTGTGGATTCCTTTATTGAAACGTTCTTCACCTGGATCTTTGAATAGCTGGTTCTTTCATTTCATTCAGGTCTTAGCTCACATGTCACCTCCCAGATAGGATTGCCAGATAAAATACAGAATGTCCAATTAGATGTGAACTTCAGATCAAGTTTTTGTTATTGTAAAGATGGAGAAGGTTGCAAATACTGTGTAGGACGAAATATACAAATAGAAAATGTGTTGATTATCAGAAACTTGAAGTTAGCTGATGCCCTGTATTTTTATTTGCTCAATCTGACAAGCTTATGCCTAGAAGCCCTCTCTGGCCTCCTGTATCTCTCACCCTGTTTGTTACTTTTATTGTGTTATATTTTATGATCATTTTATTTATGTATTTATTTCATGCAGGTACAGGGCCTCAGAGGATAGTGAATTTTTCTGTTATTCTCAGCACAATAGTTATTCTTGGCACATAATAGACACTCAGTACATATCTCACTAATGAATTTACTAAATCAATGCGTTCTTTGAAAAGTGTGGCCGAGTGGACAGAGTCTAGAGACCTGAGTTCCCACCTGGCATCTTATACTTGCCAGCTAATGAGCTAATCCAAATTACATAATTTTTCTACATAACAGGTGTTTTTTTTACCACTAGATTGGGGGAGAAAAAGAACCAGTCTTTCCTGCTTTAAAGAGTGGTTGACTATGTTTATAAAATATTTTTATATTCTTTAAAGTGCTACAAAGAAAAATCATATTATTAAAACACAATTAATAGCTATATAGTAGTAATTCTAAAATGCCTACTTTACCTACTAATATCTAATAAATGAACAGATAAATTGTATGTTGTTGTAATTCAAGATTAAAGACATAGCTTTACTATGTGAAAAAAACTGTAAAATATTGTTTATAGAAAATATGAACTCCTGAGTTTTTCATTTACTTTAGCTTCTCTGCTCTCATCTTGTATACGGTCAACCCAAGGTCGTCTGGAACTGAATTGAATGTAGTAGTTTTTTTTTTTCCGCCTTTTCGTTAGTCCTTGAGGGAACAAGTATCATACTAAAATTTTAGTTTGGTAAGTAGAAGAACTAACTGCTGTTAATGTTTGAGCATAACAGAGCTGCAGTGAAAAGGTGCTATTGTAAAACCCAGTGACACCCAGAGGAGCTAGGCCTATAGAAAAGATGTAGAGTCACATATTCCCATATTCTTTGGGCTGTTTTCCAACTAAACTTGTGGAATGAGACAGCTGTGCCCTTTAATCTGCTCCCTATTGCCTCTTCACATGGTTAGTTCCAAATGAGATATTTTGCCTGGTGCTTGTATTGTCACTTTATAAATTCATGTCCAGTTTTGTGGAAGCACAATGTGTTTGTTTACTATTTATTGATCTCTCACAATATGTTTAGGAGAGATACAGAAAATACAACATGGTCCTCAATTTCTAAGAATTTATATTTTAAAGTTCTTCCCATGTCTGGTACAAATATATATTATATACACAAACACACTCAACTGTCTTTGTCAGTGACTATTTTTAAACCACATTTGTCTGATATAACAAATTCAATGTAAGTACTTCAGAGAAATGGGCAATCAATAGTTTTAATGAAATGAATCTCTTCAGCCAATGTAGTTAGGTTTTCTGGTGGCTTGCTGCCAGAATTTTCTTGATGGAATTGTTATTGGACAACATATATTTGGTAAACATTCTATTGAAAAGAAATAAATCAAGCCTGCTCCTTTCAATGTTTTAGATGCTAGGGAATTTTCTTCTTAAGGAATTTACTCCCAATGTACAGCCTTTACAAAGCAAACAGAAGCAGTTTCTTAATTAATGTTATTAACAAATTGCAATGTTAGTGAATGAGAAAAGATTAAACCACAATGATAAAAAAAAAAAAAGGCAAATGTCCGTGTCTCGGCAAAGTGGCTAGAACTCTAAGCCACCAATTTATCCTTTACTCTCTAAGGATGATCATCATCTTTCTTACAGAAATTATAACTGAAGTTTCTAAAAATTAAGTAAATTATCCAAATTCTCACATTAAACAAGTAAGAGAGCTATAAATTAAGTCTTGGTAACTCCAAACTGAAATTATTCAGGAATACTCTCCTAAAGGCAGGAGAAAATGATCTGCTGACATTGTGAATTGAAAGCTAGATTTCAGTGAGTAATATCCTACTGTAGTTCAAGTAAGTGATCAGTTGTGGAAAAACGATCATTCAGTTGTGTTCAGACATTTGCCAAAATTCCTTCACCAAAATAAGCAGATCAATTAGGATGAGAATAGAGAACAATATTTCAACAAAACCAGTGACTTAATATGCCCAAATACTTCAGAATACAAGTGAGTTTCCAAACTATTTATATCAAGGAGATCTATAAGGCCCACAGTGGTGCAGGGGATTGTGAAAAGAAGATAAAGAAAAATACTGCAATCAAGCAGTGGGGGAAATAACATCAAATATTGGTCATTGGTTGACAGTCATACTCCAGCCATGGAAGTGTCTATCTTCCAGCAGGTGATTGCATTGAACTTTCAGCAAACCATCCCCTTAGTGTGTCAAGAAACATGCTTCTTGATAATAGGACACGTGGTGGGATGAGTGATTTCCATCAACTTGATCAGATTGCTGTTCTTATCTTGCTGTAAAATGTTGTTTAGTCAGAAGTAATGCTGTGTGGAGCATCAAGTTTATAAATAAGACATTTTTATAAGTCTGTAGGTGGTGATTCTGGAGGAACAATTGAGACCCACAAAAAAATGTATCTAGAATAAATATCTAATCCCATATGAAAAATAAAACAAAGCCAAAAAAAACCCCACTGCCTTGAAAAGGATGGAAGAGGTCTAAAGAAATCAATTTTCCATACAAACTAAAAGCTAAAAGTAAGTTGAAATCAATGAATGTAACTTTTAAATCAAATTACTACTATAATAACACAAAAAAGTATTTCAAATTTTATATATTCTTCTAGAGATTCTTAAACTAGAACAATAGCCAAAACAATTTTAAATTGAATCAATAGTTTTAATTTTATTAAGGACAATGTGGTTATTATTTTGGAAATATTATTGGATATAGATATACGATAAAGCAAATAAAATAATATAAAAGTCATTAAGAGAATATTTTGTGTGCAAACCAATAAAATACAAATATGAGATATAAGAAAATAGACTTCAATTTAAAAAAATAAACATGATTTTTTTCAAATTTTCTAAATAATAATTATTTCCTAGCTCTGTCTTCTGAAAAGTCCTAGAATTACAAGCTGGAAACAATGAACAAACAGAGTCTTCAGACTGTAATCTCTAAATATGATTTTCCTTTTAGTGAAAAGACTTCTTTGGAGAAATAGTTGATTCTAGATCTAGGTCAGGACGTTTACAAGATGACCCTGGGACATTTTATTTTTGTCAGAAAGCCTGGAAAGTATTAATGTGTCTACACAAAACAAAGGAACCAACTTGAAAGAGCAGTCACTGACTATAGCTGAGATAATTGAAGCATCAAACCGAATAATAAATATAACTCATTCAAGCAGATGCAATTAATTATCCTGAAAATGATAAATGCATGAATGTAATCAAACATTAATACTTGGTTTCCTGTGCAATTCCTTTTCGGGTAATGAAAACTGATGAGTCAGAGTTAAATGAAGGACTCCAGAAAGAATGATAGAGTTACGATATAATGATTTGTGCCCCCCAAATAAAATAATGGATCTACACAAAATACATCAGTATTAGGCAAAACTAGATGGTAAAAAATTTTGGAAGAAAAATAGATTAAGGAGAACAAATCAGAACTCACTGATCAAACTTGATATGACTAATTTATAGTTATTTGAGAAATCCACATGCTGTTTTCCATAGAGGTTGACTATTTTACATTCCAACTAATACTGTACAAGGCATTCTGTTTTCTCCACATCCTCACCAACATGTTATTTTTTGTCTTTTTAATAATAGCCATTCTAACTGATGTATGTTTATATCTTATTTTGGTTTTAATTTGCATTTTTCTGATGAGTTATGTTGAGCATTTTTAATATGCCTCTGGGCTATTTGTATTTCTTCTTTTAAAAATGTCTATTCATGTTCTTTGCTGACTTTCTAATGGATGATGGAATGCTAAAGGCCCAGACTTAACCACTATGCAATATAGCCATGTAACAAAATTGCACTTGTACCTCTTAAATTTATGCAAATAAAAACTTAAAAAAACAAAACAAACAAAAAAACCTAAGATGACTCAATGTCAGAAAATCAGATTTTATGTGCCACTTGATTTGCTGAAATACAACGTACACAGCCTGTTAAAATGAAGTAGTCTGCCCTCAAAATATATAATATTAATAAGATCTCTACCTAGAATCACCAGTTTACAATAAATGCAGAGGATAGATGTACATGTTAGAAAACACCATAAAGGTGAAATCACCCAAAGTCTACTCGACAAATTATCCAACTTCTTCAACCATTAAATAGCATAAAAGTTAGGGGAGGGGAATCGGTTACAGAACAAAGGAGATAATAATATATCACGAAAACACAAATCCATCTAGATCTTGATTCAAATATCAATTGCAAAAAACGGTTTGAAATTAATATAGAAATTTGAATGGAAGCAAGGTCTTAGATAAACAGTCCCCAACTTTTTTGGTACTGGGGACCAGTTTTGTGGGAGACAATTTTTCCACAGACAAAGGGTGGAGAGGTGGGGATGGCTTCGGGATGAAACTGTTCCACCTTGAATCATCAGGCATTAGTTAGATTCTCAGAAGGAGTACAGAACACAAATCCCTCTTGTGAGTTCGTGCTCCTACGAGAATCTAATGCTGCTGCTCATCTGACAGGAGGTAGAGCTCAGGCGGTAATGCTTGCTTGTCTGCCACTCACCTCTTGCTGTGTGGCTCCGTTCATAACAGGCCACGGACTGGTACCTATCTGCAGCCCCAGGGTTGGGGACCCCTGTCTTAGATAACATTTAGTAAATACAGTTAATTTTTTTCAGTGCAATAACTTTGTTGAGACTGTTTTTTAACTGGCTAGCCATATACAGAAAACAGAAACTAGACCCCTTCCTTACACCCTATACAAAAATTAACTCAAGATGGATTAAAGACTTAAATGTAAGACCTAAAACCATAAAAACCCTAGAAGAAAACCTGGGCAATACCATTTAGGACGTAGGAAAGGACAAGACTTCATGACAAAAACACCAAAAGCAAAGGCAACAAAAGCCAACATTGACAAATGAAATCTAATTAAACTAAAGAGCTTCTGCACCGCAAAAGAAACTATCACCAGAGTGAACAGGCAACCTACAGAATGGGAGATAATTTTTGCCATATATTCACCTGACAAAGGGCTAATATCCAGCATCCACAAGGAATTTAAACAAATTTACAAGAAAAAAACAACCCCATCAATAAGTGGGCAAAGGATGTGAACAGACACTTCTCAAAAGAAGACATTTATGCAGCCAACAAACAAATGAAAAAAAGCTCATCATCATAGGTCATTAGAAAAATGCAAATCAAAATTACAATGAGATACCATCTCACACGAGTTAGAAAGGTGATCATTAAAAAGTCAGGAAACAACAGATGCTGTAGAGGATGTGGAGAAATAGGAACACTTTGACATTGTTTGTGGGAGTGTACATTAGTTCAACCATTTTGGAAGACAGTGTGGCAATTCCTCAAGCATCTAGAAGCAGAAATACCATTTGACCCAGCCATCCCATTACTGGGTATATACACAAAGGACTATAAACCATTCTACTATAAAGGCACATGCACATGTATGTTTACTGCAGCACTGTTCACGATAGCAAAGACTTGGAGCCAACCCAAATGCCCATCAATGATAGACTGGATAAAGAAAATGTGGTACATATACACCATGGAATACTATGCAGCCATAAAAATGGATGAGTTCATGTCCTTTGCCAGGACATGGATGAAGGTGGAAACCATCATTCTCAGCAAACTAACACCAAAACAGAACACCAAACGCCACATGTTCTCACCCATAAGCGGGAGTTGAACAACGAGAACACATGGATGTAGGGAGGGGAACATCATACACTGGAGCCTGTTGTGGGGTGGGGTGCTAGGAGAGGGCTAGCATTAGGAGAAATATCTAATGTAGATGAGAGGTTGATGGGTGCAGCAAACCACCATGGCATATGTACACCTATGTAACAAACTTACACTTTCTGTACATGTACCCCAGAACTTAAAATACAATTGTATATGTATAATTTTTAAGTCTGCTTTTGTTGGAGATGAATGGTAAAAAAAATATGGGCACAAAAATTATATCTGGTGTTTTAGGGCAAAAACACCTAAAAATAAATTGTAATAACTAAAACATAATATTTGTCATAGTAATAACTATGAAATCTGAGTGATGTAACTATTCTATGATTTAGGAATTTACAAAATATACAAAACATAATGGAAAATTTATAAAATATAAGATTAAAAATACAAAATATGAAACTTGTTTCCATGGTAAGAGTTTTTCTACAGCTACATCTTGATAGTGCTATTTAGTTTAATACAGAAATCCTAAATTGCAGGATTATGTAGAGTTTGATCAAGAAAGTAAATATTTAGGAAAAGCTATGGAGGATTCCAGCAGAAATAAGAGTTTATAAAAATAAAATTGTTAATGTTAAAGAAACAGTGATATAATATTTTTCTGTATATATATATGTATATATATTTGATTAGTCTGAAATGAATACTGGTCATACTGTTTGTAAATATAAAGTATTCATGATGCATCTTGTGTATTAGTCTTCACTGCGGCAGACATAACTCTGATGTAACTTTTACTTATAAAATTCTAGTTGCTTCTCATTAACTTTGCCCAAGTCCTGCCCTTCTTTAGGCTTAAGTCTTATCATCTTCATGAATTATTTCCTGACCAGTACAATTATCAACAGTCTCCATTTTCTTTTACCTCTGTATACTATTAATTAAATTCCTATTTACCACATAATTACATATTGCCTTGTGCTAGTTTTATAGCTGGCATATTATACTTTTCTACTGTGGAAACCATAACTTTAGTGTTTAATATTATATCGCTTGATTTGTGTTTCAATGGTGTGTACATTAGTTTTTTCTACTAGTAAGAATACCTTTATTTAAATCCATCTTCTTTATTATCTATCCTGTATTAGATTTTCAATAAATATTTATCCCAAGTGTAGTATTTAACAACTTGGAAAGAAGAAAACCAAAATAACTGAAGGTCGGTATGCCAAGCATTATGCGAGATTCTTTATATATAATAAGAATTATCATATTGTTTTCCCAGGTTTAGAGAAAACTAATACTCAGAAAATCTACATAAATTTCTCGTTATTGTCTTGCTAATAGATGGAGAAGCTGAAATCTGAACCAACACTTGAGTGACTGAAAACGTATCCACTATTCACCTGCAAATTTAGATTTTTGAAAACATTGTCCCTCCAAAAATCAACTATTGCCATATATTCATGCTTTTACATTAAAGTAAATAAACTTTTGTTGCAGGAAGTCAGGGACCCCGAATGGAGGGACCTGCTGAAGCTGTGGCAGAAGAACATAAATTGTGAAGATTTCATGGACATTTGTTAGTTCCCCAAATTAATATTTTTATAATTTCTTACACTAGTCTTTACTGCAATTTCTGAACATAAATTGTGAAGATTTCATGGACATTTATCACTTCCCCAATCAGTACTCTTATAATTTCCTGTGCCTGTCTTTATTTAAATCTCTTAATCCCGTCATCTTCGTAAACTGAGGATGTATGTCACTTCAGGACCCTATGATGATTGTGTTATCTGTACAAATTGTTTGTAAAACATGTGTGTTTGAACAATATGAAATCTGGGCACCCTGAGAAAGAACAGCATAACAGTGATGTTCAGGGAACACTGCCTGCGGGGCCAGGCAGAACAGAGTCATATTTCTCTTCTTGCAGAAAGAGAATAGGAGAAATATCGTTGAATTCTTTTCTCAGCAAGGAATAACCCTGGGAAAGGAATGCATTCCCGGGGAGCGGGGGGGAGTCTCTAAAATGGCCACTTTGGGAATGTCTGTCTTATGGGGTTGAAGATAGGGATGAAATATGCCCTGGTCTCCTGCAGTGCCCTCAGGCTCGCTAGGATTAGGAAATTCCAGCCTGGCGAATTCTAGTCAAACCGGTTGTCTGCTCTCAAACCTGTTTCCTGTTAAGATGTTTATCAAGACAGTGTGTACCCAGTGGGACATGGAACCTCATCAGTAATTCTAATTTCACCCTTGCCTTGTGATCTTGCTCTGCCCCCTTGCCTTGTGATCTTTTATTGCCCTATGAAGCATGTGATCTCTGTGACCCACTCCCTATTCATACACTCCCTCCCCTTCTAAAATCCCTAATAAAAACTTGCTGGTTTTGTGGCTCAGGTGGGCATCATGGAACCTGCAGACATGTGATGTCACCCCCAGAGGCCCAGCTGTAAAATTTCTCTCTTTGTACTCTTTCTCTTTATTTCTCAGACCGGCCGACACTTAGGGAAAATAGAAAAGAACCTACGTTGATATACTGGGGGCTGGGCTCCCCCAATAAACTTTGCTTGACTTTAAGAGATTTTTGCAGCAGTTCAGGGCATCTGTTTGCTGGAAAATGTTAGAGACCAAAAGATGATCGTTATTGTGGGCCCTCACTCGTCTGACCCACATGGAAATTGTTTATTTACTTTTTTTTTTAACACATCTCCCAAATGTATTGATTTGCAGAGCCTGTATTGCATTGAGTTGCATTTATTCCTTTATTTGTATTTATTCATTTATTGTCTTCATATATGTGGAAGTAAAAAGCAACACAAAAATGGGGAGAAAATAATAGTGGAAGCACTTCTATGGTGTGAAATTAATTTTTTTCCAATTCAAGAAAAAAATGTTTTGTTGTGTTTTTACAGAACATTCCTTATTTTCTTTAAGAATTTCATTACTTTTTTAGTCTTTTCCTCTCAAAAACCTAGTTGCCACCTTATCCATGTACATTTCCCTAGCTCTGTGTCTGGATCTGTAACACATCACAGGGATACATGGGTATAGGCTCTTTTAATTTTTAATTAAAAATTGTAGTTGCAATTGTGCCCTAAGAGATTAACACTCTCATGCTAAGACCCTGAACAGTGTGAATATCACCAGCATCTTCTTGTTAGTTAATGCATCCATTATGTTGTCTGTAATATTATCACTCATTTCAAAGTGTCTCTGTAAAAAAAGCACCCTGGTCTCCTTACCAGCAGGAAAAATAAATAATGTACAGCTTGAAAAATAAATTTGCTTTGTGAAAAAGACACTCAGAAACACCTAGATTTTCCCCTGGGATTGTCCAGTAACCTAAATATGGAACTCTGCTCATGCCATCCAAGAAATGTGTTCAAACCTTCTCTGTTTCTATCCTGCCAAACCCATTCTCCCTTTGACTTACAGACATGCTATCCTGCTCCAGTACATTCCCTTTACTCAGTTCAGTGGAGAAATGCTCCTATTGCTCCTGCTGTCATCCTTTGCCTTCTTCTGTTCCCAGAACTCCTGGCTCCACATAGTGCCAGATTATTGCCACTAAATGCAGAATGTGAAAACACACCCAGAGGAATGACAGGTTATAAATGGAAAAAAAAAAAAAAGAGAGAGACAATGCTCCTTCAATCATAACTTTTTATTTTTTACTGCAAGGCTTCAGAAGCATTGTTATAGCTTTTCTCCCATGTTTCATTCACTGTTTTCTATAAGCTTCTCTATTATGTTTGTTTTCCTTCATCCCAATCCTTGTTGATATTTTGTGCCTACAATTATTAGACCATGCAAGTTTCCTTCATCTTTTGCAAACCTTCAAACCAAAACCTAGAGTCAAAGAAACTCATTGTGCCATTTAAAATTAGCCTCCAAAAAATTCATATTACCCAGGTACTCTCAGAGAGCCATGGAAGAATAGAATATAACCAATACAGAGCTTGGATTGTTACCGGTGTAACAACGACTTGAAAATTCTGACAAATTGAGTGGTTTATAATGAACTGCCTTTTCTTAAGCATCAAAATTCATAGAGCCACCCTTTGTTTAGTGTTGAAAATTGAATCTCTGAGTTTCTGAGATGATAGAATATAGTTTCAATTTCAGTCTTTAATAGCCTTGTAATTGTTTAAGTCTATTTACATAAAACAATCTCCATGTACTACCTTATCAGACCCACTATTCTAGATACTCAGGGCCATTATTTTTTTTTATCCCTATCACTTCAAGGCCTGACGCATTGGTTTCTACTTGAAGCAGGTGCAGTGAGTTAGCTCTTTCATATTATCCACAACACTTAGAAAATACCTCAACATACTTGAGTTTAATAAATTAAATTTAATGAATAATACCCGAGCTTTAATGTCCATCTGTTGATAATAGAAAATTAATTTTAGTGTATTTGCAATTCATTATGTAGTAAGAAATTATACATTAAGTCTGAAAAATGAGGGTTATTAGGCAAATTAGCACTTTTTGGACCCGCCCTGGATGATATGATTTTGATACTGAATTTGTATTCCATGTCTGTTTTCTGTACTTTGATGATGACACTAGTCAACTGAAGACATTTATTCTCAGTGATAACATAGATTCTGTTCCAGCCAATTAATTTATTTTGACCTCTATATTTTTGTTTGTCTTATGAAATTTTAGGGTCTTGAGAACAGGTAACAAGTAACAGGTCTAGTTTATATCTGTATTTCCTTTATCAGCTAACATTGACACATTTGATTATTAAAATAAAAAATCAGATGATGAATTTCCTGCTAATCTAAAAAAAACTTTACTATATTTGCATGTTTAATACTGTAGTGTATTATAGTAAAAGTTTCTAACATACTTAGTTGATGAAATGTATATGATTTACGTCTAAAATACTCATGCTTCAAGTAGTCGGCTGATATGCTAGCTTACTGCTCTACCATAAGACTCAAGTTATACACTAAAGGAATCCCCTTTAACGTTTATAACCCTGTAAGGACACTTTCAACATTACTTAAAATGTTTGGGGTTTGCTCTTCTGCTGGTATTTCATCTTTGCATTATAACTGTTGCTTTTTGTATCATTAATTGTTAAAATTTCTAAATACAGAAACAAGAGAATTTTTCTATACATTTAGAGCACAGAATTTCAAATTTTGATTCCAAAGTTAATGAATGATCTCTATAAAAATGTATATGACTGTGTAACATGCTATTCTCTGTGTTTTACCCACACTGGCATCATACAATCCGATACTTCTTCTTAGATGTATAAAATAAGGTGATCAAGATTTACTCCATAAACTTTCTTTATAAAAACAATCATTTTAGTAAGTAATATTTTAAACAAAGATTACAATTCATAGTGTTAACATTTCAAAAGTACAGATGCAGTAAGTCTATAACATTGATAAATTTGGAAATAATTTAGGCACAGGAGCAAAATTTTCCACATGGATTAAAAACAAGCTTAAAGTATATTTTGAATAGAGTCCCTTAATTAGATAATATTATGTCTATAATAAACTTCCTGGGTCTTGTTATAAAAGAGATGTAACTAAAGTACTAAAGTATTTAGGAGTGAAGTATTAACATGTTTACAAAGATTTTAAGTGCTTCAGCAAAAAAAAAAAAAAAAAAAAAAAAAAAAAACACACACACACGAAAGGAATACAGCAAGATAAAAAATGTGTGAAATGCGTGAATGTGGGTGAAGGTAACACCCTATACTGTTTTATATTTTATTTTTTCAGCAATTTTGGAAATTCTTAAAGGAAAATGCCAGGCAGAAAAGCTAAAATTAGATAGTTTTTTTTTACCATTTTATATAATAATGTATAAACATGAGTGCCACTGTTAAATTAATTATTTCCCACTTATTTGGAAACATCTACTGTTCACACATGACTGAATTTGTTAATGAAATGTGCTATTAAAATTTCTAATATTCATTGTACTGGCATGATACAGGTTCACAAATACTAAGTGGCACGTTTTCAACAAGTTCTAAGTATGAATGGCTTGTATTTAGTTAATATTTCTTTCTGGTGCCTGAAGAGCTACTGTTAAAGAAATCACTCTTCACAATTCCCCACTGTTTCATGCAAGTCAGTCTAAATACACTTGTGAGTGAATTTTTCTATTTACTTATGTATTGCATTATATGCAGATGAATATTTGACATGTGGCCACATTATAATGAAAGCATGCAAAACTAGGTAATACATAAATCAGATTTTCTTGAAATATGACATTGGAATATGAAGGAGCAACTGAAATAATAAGCTAGTAATATTTTCTTATGCATAGAGAGTCTAGCACCTAATATTCCAAAAAGCATCTTCCAATCTTCCAAATAGCAACATGTGCTGGTGCTTTATGTGGCACTCTACACGTGGTACACATTTTCAGAGGGAAGCTGTGGTGTGTGCTCCTGAATCTCAATATTCACATTTGTAAATTAAATGTATTAGATGAAAAGATCATTTTTAAAAAGGAAAAGAAAACTTCTGTCTCTCATATTTGTAATCTTGTGAAATTCCTATGGTAAGCACAGTAAGCATACCTACTGTTGGGTGGATATATTTATTAAAAATAATCTGAGCACATATTCCTCGAATGCCTACTGTATGCTTCACAGTTAGAATATTTTTCATATTTCCTCTTTATAACAGCTGGGTGAAGTCTCATTTACTCTACCCATTTTCCAGGTGAGAAAACTTAGACTCAAAGAAAAGGAATAGTTGGCAGAAAATTACACAGTATGTTAATGGTGGGCCTGAGATTGAAATCTATATATATTTGGTTGCAACTGAAATAAAAGCATGCATTCTCTACAGTTTATATAAAAACTTTTTTTTCTCTCTGTGTACCAGTGCAACCACTGTGTTTATTTCACAATTAGAAATTCATTCTTCTCTATCTAGTTCTGGAAGCATTTAATGTGTTTACTTAGAAATTACAGCACTAGTTTAACTTCCTTTCCAGCCCATAGCACCTAATACAATTTTGGGCTAACAGCAACCATTAAATAAACAACTGATGACTAAAGGAATTGTTTCCATTGGTGTTTTAATACAAGAGGCAGTGGCACTCCGGATTTTATTTTAATGTAATCCTTTTAGGCAATTTTAGATGTAATAGCCCATCTTTTTGTACAGTTCATAGATTTAAGTTTTTAAATATCAAATTGTCAGCCAATTGCCAATCAACAAGTGTACACTGAACAACCTCAGGATACATTATCAGAGTCTTCAAAAGTAATTTCCATAAAAATGTAAGTTTCTTCAAAAATAGATGTAAATGTACTTACTGGTCTAAACCCACGTTTTCCAACAGATCAGCATTTTTCGTATGTACTTATGGAGATGTCTATTTGAAATAACTGCATCATTTCTAAATCACGTTACCCCAATTCTCTGCATGTCCTTGAGATTCCTTTATCATCCAGATCATTGTGCTGCGTGCTCAGCCCTATTAGTTTTTAGCTTAATGCTGTGCAGTTTAGCTCACTGATAAAAGCCTTGTTGTAGTGTTTTTAATACCTACAGCGCCTCTGTGATTTTGCACAAATTAATTGTTCTTTTGTAGCTATTTCAGCTTTTTAGTACTTTGAAGCTGTTACTGAGGAGATAGATAAGGGGGAGCTGTGGTTTACAGCACGACAGCTTAATTTACATAGTCAATGTGAAGTGGAATGATGAGGAAATTAAATCGAGAAATTTAAAAAAAAATGCACGATTGTAAACCATTTGTATTTGACCTGAATGATCCAGCTTAAAGAACTACCTAAATGGAACTCCCAGATGATTGCTTTGACCTTCGTTTGAGTTTATTTGAATAATAGACTGAAAGAGTAAAAGCTCATATTTCTTTAAAAAGCTAAAACCAACAAGATTTATGATCATAAGCAACGTTCAATTTGAAGTAAGGGATAGGGAGATAATTTATAATATTTGAACATTTTTCAAAAAGTGATAAAAGGCATATCAGAGCCTAGGTGTCAATCCCCGTACAAGGGGAAATTGAAAGGGGCATCTTTTCAAATTACCTCTTTGATTCAGGGGCCCTGAAGAACTCCTCCCACTCTCACTCCCTTTGTGTGTCTCTGAAGTAGTCCTGTTCAGATCTCATCAATTGTGCTTTTATATGTCTTATGTTTTCATAGGGGTCATATATTCAATTATGTGGAATGTTTTAATACACTTTTCATATCATTCAGAAATCCTGTAATGCATTTTTAAAATTAAGCAACAAATCATTTAGATCACTGAACTTGATGTTAGGAATAAAATAGTGACCTGAAGAGGCACAACACCTGACTTATAGAAGTTTATATGATACATAAATATAAAATTAAAATATGTGTACACAATTGCAAATTAAATATACAACACTTAAATATAAGTATTAACATTGAGGGATAGAGTTTAACATTATGAAAGACTATGGCAGTGCAGTTCATGGAATTAAGAAGGTAGGGTAACATTGAACTTAATGACTGAGATTGTGTTTTCCTGTGTGCAAGTTGAAGGCAGATGAGAGTAAAGAGGTGACCAGGCTATGGTACGTTTCAACAATAATCATTTTCCATTTCTCTATTAAATCACTTTGAATGATTTTTCTAATATATGCCAGGGGAATCTTAATATCCCAGAAATGGCTGGGATCGATCACACTTTAATCCATATTGAGAGTTATCATCATGAGGACTAACATCTGAAACGTGATTGTTCCTTAGGCGTTTTTGTTTCTATGGCTCTGGGACACTTGTCACATGGGTCAGTTATTTCTAGGTTAGGAAATAAGATGAAAAAAATAATGTTAGGAAAAGAGAAAGAAAAAAATAGGAAAAGAGAGAAGGAAAAAGTAAAAGACGGAGAAGGAGTGAGGGAAAGAAAGAGGGATGGAAAGAAACAAGGAAAGAGAGAGACACATGAAGAGTGAGTGAGACACTTGGAGACAATTTATAAGAGAGAGCACCAGTACTTGTGGTAAGGGTGACATGAAAATTCGGAGATAGTGGAAGCTATATATTACCTGGTATTTACGTTTTTCCAGTTTAATCTTAAATAACACTATTACTGTGTGCTTTTTTGATATCTCTGATTTTCCAGGGTACTTCATTGTAAAGAGGAGTTAGCAGTAGAGCAGTCTCACTGGAATGAATATAAAATTAAAGAAACAGTAGCTGCCTAAACATCCGTGACTATTAAAAGCATTAGTTTAATGGACATTTGTTTTTAGGAGAATATAAACCATTTGAAAATATTAATGGTTACCTATTAAATTTTTCTAGATCTGAACATGCTAAGTACTATGTCATTAGTGTATTTATTGAAAAATTAGTTTCAGTTATGATGTGATTCTGAAGATTTGTTCTTTTTAAACCATAGGATATATTTCATTAGTAGAATTCCTCCAACATCCTAATATGAAATTTCCACATTTGATGTTTTTACAACTTTTAAGAAGTTTTGGGCTCTCTGATATTCTGTATGTCATGGAGGTTTTACTGATCCTTATAGATTATCTCATTTCTATGAATTAATAACAAAGATCAAATTAATTTAAAAATACAGAGTTGGAAAACTTTTTCTGTAAATGGACAAAAAAGACAGATGATTATCTCAACATGCAGAAAAGGTATTAAATAAAATTCAACGCCCTTTGATGCTAAGAACTCTCAATAAACTAGGTATTGAATAAACATATCTCAAAATAATGAGTTACTTATGACAAATCCATAGCCAATATCATACTGAATGGGCAAAAGCTGAAAGCATTCCCTTTGAAAACCAGCACAAGACCTCTCTCACCACTCCTGTACAACATAGTATTAGAAGTTCTGGCCAGGGCAATCAGGCAAGAGAAAGAATGCAGGGACATGGATGAAGCTGGAAACCATTATCCTCAGCAAACTAACACAGGAAGAGAAACCAAACACCACATGTTCTCACTTATAAGTGGGAGCTGAACAATGAGAACACATGGACACAGGGAGGGGAACGTAACACACCAGGACCTGTCGGGGGTTGGGGGACAAGGGAGTGGAGAGCGTTAGGACAAATGCCTGATGCATGCGGGGCTTAAAACCTAAATGACAGGTTGATAGGTGCAGCAAACCACCATGGCACATGCATACATATGTAACAAACCTGCAAGTTCAGCACATGTATCCCAGACCTCAAAGTAAAATTAAAAAAGAAATTATTAAAACTGAAACTCAAAGAGACCAAAAGAATAAAAATAAAACAATCAAAACTAAGCATCAAAAAGCTGTGGAGCAATACCAAGAAGCCCTTCATAAATGGGATAGGAATCCAAAAGGAGAAGAGAGAGAGAACAGGACAGAAGAAATGATTTTCCAAAATTAATGAGACACCAAGCCATAGATATTAGAAACTGAGAGAACATCAAGTAGAATAAAAGTCTGAATCTACATTTTAAAATAAAAAGAAAAGCAGAGTTTCTCAAAATTATCAAGACCATCTGGAATAAAGTGAATATTTAAATGAAATACTCTGAAAAAAATGAGACTTTTTTTAACCTTAAAGAGTATCCAAAATGAAACTTCTGATCTTCACCATAGTATTATTCTGTATTTATGGATTTTAACCCTTTTTAAAAATTTTGGTGGGTACATAGTGGGTGTATATATTTATGCAATACATGTAGTTTTGATACAGGCTTCCAATGTCAAATAAGCACATCATGAACAATGGGGTAACCATTCCCTCAAGTATTTATCCTTTGAGTAACATGCAGTCCAATTACTCTCTTTAAGATTTTCTGCTTTTTTTTTTTTTGGGTACCTATTAGTCATCCCCACCTCACCCCCCGACTTCATCCAGCCTTCCACAACCCTTCCCAGATTCTGGTAACCATCCTTCTATTCTCTATGTACGTTAGCTTAATTGTTTTTATTTTTGGATCCCATAAACAAGTGAGAACATGTGGTGTTCCATGATGTTTTGGTTACTGTATATACTGCATACAGTTGCTCATAGTAGCCACTAATGACCTTTCGACTTTCTGCAGTATCAGTTGTAATGTCTCTTTTTTCATTTCTGATTTTATTTATTTGAAACTTCTATTTTTTTCTTATTTCTGCGTTCTCTATTCTGTTCCATTGGTCTATGTTTCTGTTATTATGCCACCATCATGCCATTTTTGTTACTGTAGCTCTGTAGTATAATTTGAAGTCACATAATGCAATTCCTCCAGTTTTGTTGCTGTTGTTGTTTTGTTTTGGCTTGGTTTTCTTAGGATACTTTGGCTATTCTGAGTCATTTTTGGTTTCATATAAATTTTAGGATTGTAATTTATATTTCTGCATAGAATGCCATTGGTATTTTGGTACATATTGTTGAATCTGTAGATTGCTTTGGGTAGGATGTAGAGTTTCATAATATTAATTATTTCAATCCACAAACATAGAATATTTTTCCACTTTTTGGTGTCTTATTTCTTTCATCAGTATTTTATAGTTTTCAATATAAAATATTTTAGTTATTTGGTTAATTCCTAGGTAGTTAATTTTTGTGTGTCTATTTGTAAATGGAATAGCTTTTTTTTTCACATTGTTCTCCATTGGCATATAGAACTGCTACTAATTTTGTATTTTTTTGTATGCTGCAACTTAACTGAATTTATCAGTTTTAGTAGTTTTCTGTGAAGTTGCAATGTTTTTCCAAATTTAAAATCATATCATCTGCAAACAAGAATAATTTGACTTCTTCCTATCTTGTTTGGATGCCCTTTATATCTTTCTTTTGTCTGATTGCTCTAACTAGGATTCCAGTAATATATTGAATAACATTCGTGACAGCAGGCATCCTTGTCATATTCCAGATTTCAGAGGAAAAGCTTTTCTGCATTCAGTATAATACTAGCTATAGGTCTGTTGTATATGGCTTTTATTATGGTTAATTATGTTCTTTCTATCCCCATTTTTAACAGGGTTTTTATTATCAAAAGATGTTGAATTTTATCAATTGCTTTTTCATCATCAATTGAAATGACCATATGGTTTTTATCCTCCATTCTGTTGATATGATGAATTATATTGATTGATTTACATATGTTGAACCATCCTTGCATCCCACGGATAAATCCCCATTGGTGGTGATGAATGATCTTTCTAAAGTATTGTTGAATTAGACTTGCTAGTATTTTCTTGATTTTTTTTGCATCAATATTCATCAGAGATATTGTCCTGTAGATTTTTAAAAGTATCTTTGTCTGTTTTTGGGATCAGGGTAATACTGGCTTCGTAGAATGAGTTTGGAAGTATTTTCTTCTCCGTTTTTCAAAAGAATTTGAGTAGAATTGGTATTAGTTCTTCTTTAAATGTTTGTTTGAATTCAGAGGTGAAGCCATAAGGCCCCAGTCTTTTATTTACTGGGAGACTTATTATGACTTAAAGAGTGTTACTTGTCACTGGTCTGTTCAGGTTTTGGGCTTCTTTGTGCTTCGATTTTGGCAGGTTGTCTGTATCTAGGAATTTGTCAATTTCTTCTAGATTTTCCAGTTTATTGGCATAGGGTTGCTCATAGTAGCCACTAATGACCTTTTGCCTTGACTTTCTGCAGTATCAGTTGTAATGTCTCTTTTTATCATTTCTGAATTTATTTACTTGAAAAGTCTCTTTTCTTAGTCTGGCTAATTATTTGTCAGCTTTGTTTAATTTTTCAAAAAATCAAATTTTGTTTCATTGATTGTTTATAATGCTAATTTTATTTCAGTTTTACTTATTACTGCTATTATTTATTTTCTTCTACAAATTTTAGAGTTGATTTGGTCTTGCTTTTCTAGTTCTTAAGGTGCATCGTTAGATTGTTAATTTGAAGGTCTTCCCCTTATTTTGACTTAGGCACTTATAGCTATAAACTTCCCTCTTAGTACTGCTTTGTTCATATCCCTTAGGTTTTGATATGTTGTGTTTTTCTAATTATTTGATTCAAGAAATTTTTCAATTTCCTTCTTAATTTCTTTATTGACCCGCAGATCATTCAGAAGCATACTGTTTAATTGTCATGTATTTCTATAGTTTCCAAAATTCCTCTTGTTATTAATTTGTAGTTTTATTCCCTTGAAGGCAGAGGAGATGCTTGATATTATTTTAGTTTTTTTGGAATGTTTTAAAACTTGAACTAACATGTGGTCCATCTTGAGAATAATCCATGTGCTAAGGAAAAGTCTGTGTATTCTGCAACTCTTTAATGAAATGTTCCGTAAATATCTATTGAATCCATTTGGTCTACAGTGCAGGTTAAGTCTGATGAATCTTAACTGATTTTCTGTCTGGAAGACCTGTCCAATGCTGAAAGTGGGCTGTTGAAGTCTTCAGCAATTAATATATTGGGGTCTATCTCTCTTTAGCTCTACTAATATTTCCAAATATTTCCTTTTTGTATCTGGGTGCTCCTGTGTTGGTGCATATATATTTAAATTGTTGTATCCTCTTACTGAATTGACCCATGTATCATTATATAGTCAGCTTTTTTGTCTGATCTTATAGTTTTCCTCTTGTACTATATTTTGTCTGATATAAGTATAGTGACTCCTGCTCCTCTTTGTTTCAGTTGCATGGAATATCTTTTTCCATCTCTTTATTTTCAGTCTATGTGTGTCTTCAAAAGTGAAGTGTGTTCCTTGTGGGCAACAGATAAATGGGTCTTGTTTTTTCATCTATTCATCCAGTCTATGTCTTCTAATAGGACAGTTTAGTTTATTCACATTCAGTGTTATTATTAGTAAGTAAGAACATATTTCTGCCATTTTGTTATTTGTTTTCTGGTTGTTTTGTGATATTCTCTTCCTTCTTTCTTTCCTTCCTGACTTCCTCTATTGGTGGTAGTTTCCTCTGGTGATAAAATTTAATTCGTTGCTTTTGTGTGTATATGTATTTATTGTATGCTTTTTTTTTTTTTGGTTTGATGTTACCATGAAGTCTGCAAATGCTATCTTATAATCCATTATTTTAATCTGATAACTTAATACTATTTGCCTAAACAAATAAACAGATAAAGAAGAAGAAAACTAATAAAAAATTTATGGCTTAACTTTGTTGCCCCGCTTTTAAACTTTTTGTTGTTTTTATTTATCTTATTGTATTATGTCTTTAAAAGTTTTTGTAGTTATTGTTTTTGAATGGCTCATAATTTAGCCTTTCTCCTTAGAATAAGAGTAGTTCACATACCATAGTTACAGTGTTATAATATTCTGTGTTATTCCGTGTGCTTATTATTACCATTGAGTTTTGTATCTTCAGGTGACTATGGCTACTTATTTCTCATTAATGACCTTTTCTTTCTGATTGAAGTACTCTTGTTAGCATTTCTTGTAGGACAGGTCTGATACTGATTAAATCCCTCAGGTTTGTTTGTCTGAGAAAGTCTTTATTTCTCCTTCATGTTTGATGGTTATTTTTTGCCAGATGTACAATTCTAAGGTAAAGGTTTTTTTGTTTTTCTCTTTTATTCCTTCAGCATTTTAAATATATCATACCACTCTATCCTGGCCTGTAAGTTTCTGCTGAAAATCCTGCTGCCAGATGTATTGGAGCTCCATTGTATGTTATTTATTTCTTTTCTCTTGCTGCTTTTAGGATTCTTTTTTTATCCTTGACCTTTAGGAATTTGAGTATTAAATGCTTTGAGGTAGTCTTCTTTGGGTTAAATCTTCTTGGTGTTTATAACCTTCTTGTACTTGGATATTGATGTGTTTCTCTAGGTTTGGGAAGTTCTCTGTTTTTATCCCTTTGAATAAACTTTCTACCTCTCTTTTTCTCTACCTCCTTTTTAAGGCCAGTAACTCTACGATTTGCCCTTTTGAGGCTATTTTTCAGATCTTGCTGACGTTCTTTATTATTTTTTTTCCTTTTGTCTCCTCTATATATTTTCAATTAGCCTACCTTCAAGTTCACTAATTCTTTCTTCTATTTGATCAGTTCTACTGTTAAGGGACTTTGATGCATTCTTCTATATGCCAATTGCATTTTTTAGCTCCAGAATTTCTGCTTGATTTTTTAAAATTATTTTAATCTCTGGTAAATAGATCTAAGAGAATGATGAATTCCTTCTCTCTGTTATCTTGAATTTCTTTGAGTTTCCTCAGCACAGCTATTTTGAGCTTTCTGTCTGAAAGGTCACATAACTCTGTTTCTCCAGGATTAGTCTCTGGTGCCTTATTTAGTTCCTTTGGTGAGTTCATTATTTCCTCAATGATGTTAATACTAGTAGATGTTCTTCAGTGTTTGGGCATTAAACAGTTATGTATTTATTGTAGTCTTCACTGTCTCAGCTTATTTGTAGCTGTCCTTTTGGGGAAGGCTTTCCAGATATTTAAAAGAACTTGTGCGTTTTGATCTAACCTGAATTTTCATTATGGGAAAACACAAGCCCAGTAATGCTGTGGCTCTTGCAGACTTGTAGAGGTGCTGCCTTGATGATCTTGGACAAGATCTGGGAGAACTCTCTGGAATACCTGGCAATGATTTGTTCTTTTCCTTTACTTTGTTCCAAACATACAGAGTCTCTCTCACTGTTCTGAGCCACCTAAAGCTGGAGGTGGAGTGACACAAGCACCACTGTGACCACCACCACTATGACTGCACTGGGTCAAACCTGAAGCCAATCCAGTGCTGGGTCTTGCCCAAGTCCTGGTAACCACTTCCTGGCTACTGCCTATGTTTGCTCAAGGGCCTGTGGCTCTACAATCAGCAGGTGGAAAAGCCAGTCAGGCCTATATCGTTCCCTTCAGGGCAGCAAGTTCCCCCAGGCCCTGGACTGGTTCAGAAGTCCCACCCGGGAATCAGGGACTAGAGTCAAAACCTAAGAAGTCTACCTGGTTGGTATACTACTGTCTTGTGGCTGAGCTGGCACTCAAACCACATGACACAGTCCTCCCTACTATTCCTTCCCCTTTCCAAATGCAGAGGTCTATAGCCCTCACCACGCCAGACCACTAGGAGTCCTGTCAGACTACCTGTCAATGTTCCCTTAAGGACCAAAGTCTTTTAAGTCAGCTTGCCATGAATGCTGCCTGGCCTGGGAGTTACCCTTCAGGGTAGTGGGCTCACCTCTGGCCCAGGTTAGGTCTAGGAATACCATCCAAGAGTCAAGTCCTGGAATCAGGGACCCCAAGAGCCTGCTTGGTGCTCTATTCCCTCTATGGCCATGCTGGACCCAACATGCAAGATGAAATCCCCTCTGCTTTTTTTTTCTTTTCCCCTCTGCTTTTATTTCTGCTTTTCTCAAGCAGAAGGAGTTCTGCCCCATTGATACCACAGCTGGTAATGTACTGAGTCTCATCTGTAGTCAGCAAGTCTTGGAGGCTCACCCAAAGCACTCAATATAGTATCTGGATATGACTGCTGTTTATTCAGGGCCCAAGGGCCCTTCAGTTAGCAGATGATGAATGCTGCTAGGACTGGGTCCTTTCCATCAAGGCAGTGGATGCCCTACTGGCCCAGGGTGTGTCTAGAAATGTCATCTGGTAGCTAGGGCCTGGAATGGGGGCCTCGTGACATCTAATTGGTGCCCTGTCCTATTGTGGCTGAGCTGGTATCCCAGATGCAGGACAAAGTCCTTCCCACTCTTCCCTCTCCTCTCCTCTCCTCAAGCAGAAGGAAGTGTCTATTCTGGAGTCATGCGCTTTGCAGCCTGGGGATAGGGTTGATGCCAGGACTCCCTTGGCTTCTCCAGCTAGTTTCTCAGTATGTTGTATGTGCCCTCCCACCCGCCTAGTTGAGCACTAGGACTCACCTAAGAGTTGCAGTCATTATGGCCTATACTGCCTTTCAAGTTTACTTGAAGACACAGAGCCCTTTGTGGAGAGATTTGCAAGTACTCAACTTTGGACTGTGAGGATCGGCTAGTCCCCTCTGGCTAGGGCTGGTTTAAATGCTCTCTTCATGGGAAGGCTTCAGCTGAGTTTGGTCTGGTTTTCCTTTCTACTCTAACAGGGAAGCACTAAGTTCAATGCCTCACCCTTGCTGTACTCTTCCCTCCTGCAGTGCCCAGAGATGCTCTCTGCACCTTGCAGCCACAGCCAGGGGGCGGGGGATGAGTGACATCAGCACTTCAGGCCTGTTTTTTCTATCTCTTCAGTGCCTCTTTCAGCTACATAAAGTGAAAACCAGGTACTGTGAGCATTCACCTGATTTTTGGTTATTATGAAGGCGTTTTTCTGTGTAGATAGTGGTTAACTTGGTGTCCTTGTGCAGGGGACAGTTGGTGGAGCTTCCTACTCCACCATCTTTCTCTGTCTCTTAATAAACATTTTAATTGCTTACAATTTTGTTTTGCTATGTTACAAATTATTTTATAAAACAATGCATTATTTTAACGTATTGTGTGTTTCTTAAGGATACATTCCTGGTGATGCCATTTCTCATTAAAAATATAAACAGATTTCATACTTTGATTGATAGTACTAAATTATCATCTAGAATATAATGATCTATTTTTCACATTTTTGACTATCTGATGTATCAGTTGTCCAATTTTTCTATTCTGTTACTATTATTTTTTATTAAATCATAAATCAAATATCAACTATTATTTATATTGCAAAATTTCCTCAATTTTCATAATTGTCTTGTAATCATTTTTATAACAGAAGTAATTTTTTGTTTATCTTTTGATTATTTATGTAATCAAATAATGTCAATTTTATTGCAATAGCATGTGGGGTTTTTGCTTTAGATTGGAAGTCTTTCCTCTGAGTGAGAATCTAACATTGATAATGTGTTTTTCTATATATTTTCTGATGTACTTATAGATTTCTAGAAATATATTTATCCCTGAGGAGTTCACTCTCAACACAATAGCAAAAGCAATTGTTAAAATATAAGATAAGTAGTATTTCCCCCTTCTTAAACATTCCTACTGCTTCTGAAAGTCTTAAAAGCAATATGAGTCTGGTTCCTTGTTACCCCTCATATCTCATATCTTGCTTTCTATCTCAAACTCATTGATATTTGATGATCCTGGACCACATCAGATATGATCCTGCTTCAAGGTCTTTGCCATAGAAACCTCTTTTCTCTGTTATACTATTTATACAAATCTTACATGGCTTTCTTTCTCAGCTTTAGGTCTTTGAGCAAATATCACCTTCATAATGAGAACTTTTCTGAGCATCCTTATTAATTTTTTTCACAGTTTCATAGCATCCAGAATCTAAGTATATCTGGCATACTCCCACCCCTCTCCAATCAAGGCTATCTTCTGTGAGTCACTACTATTTCTCATCTGAATCCTTATTGTTATTTTTGAACTCTTCTCTCTGCTCCACTTCTGCCCTCTTTCAGTGTATTCTCAATAACATAGCAAAATTATCTCATATTTTAAATCCATACATGAGAATATACTAGACTTTTATTCATAACCTAAATGGTTCCTCATATTACTCAGAGTAAAAATTGAAGTCCCTACTCTTGTCTGAAAGAACTTCGTTATTTGACCTCACCGCCCATGGATCACATCATCTATTTTCTATCACAGAGCCAAATATTTTATGCACCTTACTTCAGGTCTGTGCTCCACCTCTGCTTCCATAGAGATCATCCTGGATCACCTTCAATCAACAGTAACTCCTGAAGTGTTCCATTTCCTCTTACCCATATTTATTTTTCACCAGAGTACTAACCATCTTCCAACGTATTCCACATATATTTATTTGTTTACTGATCTTTTAGAATACAGACTTCATGAGGACAGATATTTTTGTCTGTTTTGTTTATTGATAAATCTTTAGCAGCTTGAAAATAATACACAATAAATGTTCATATACTCTTAAGTGAAGAAGTCAATATATTAAAGTGTTGGTGTTATATGTAATTTTTCTTATACATCTCTCCAATCTCCCTGTGGTATTTTAATAATATTTTGTAAAATAGAAATAGACATAGAGAAAGAGACACAAGATAATTTATAGATTCATGAGAAATTAAAGTTGGCAACTGCCATCGATATTACGTTCATCTATCCTCTGCTTGGTGACATAGTCAATTTTCTTTAGATTTTGGCCACATCAATTATTTTTCTCTTATATACATTTTTTTTAACATAAGCACTCAACTAATTTCAGCATACCCTGTTAGCCTCAAATTCTCTGTTTCATCTCTCTATTTTGAAGTAATCACTTTATTATTTTTGTCTCTAAATGATGCTGAAGCAAAATGCTGTTACCTAGGCTATATACATATATCACCTTAATTTATAATATCATTCAATTTTATTTCACTAAATCAAAGGTACTATCAATCATAACATATACCATTATTATGGAAACTACTCAATGTAGAAGAAAATACTTCTGCCAATAAAACATAACATAATGCTTTTTTATTGCTAAATGTTATCTTTGTTAACAGCTATTTTAGCTGTGTTTGCGTATATTTAGGCTTAGATATAAACATATGTTATTGGAAAAGACTTATAAAAATAATTTGGATAAGGTATATTTAAAACATTTTTCACCATTTGATTTTTCCAAATTACCTAAATCACTTTTCTACTTAGAGTCATATTTGTATTTTTTTCAGAAGATATTCCTTGTATAATTAAGAGCTTAGTGATAAATAATTTCTTACAAAAGTTTTCATTATTTTCAACTGGAATTCTCTTTTAAGCTATAACTCATTTGAAGCTGAGATTTTGCTTATCACACTAGATGTTTTCACCAGAAGTTATTCAAGCAATAGCAGAATTAAGGTTTTTTTTCAATTACTTCTTAAATTATGTGTCCAGTGAAACTTAAGGGTTTGCATGTGTTAATTTGTGACCACACGAATAACCTAGTTCATATATGTATGAGAAACAGCAATTACAAAATGATTGCCCCGGGCAAGACCAAGTGTAACAGAGATGAAAAAATGAGAGGTCTTGGAATGGACCACTCAAACCATACCACAGGACAATAATTTTAAAAATCAAAAGGCCACATGTTGAAACACAAATAGAAGAGGGAATTAAGGTCTGCTCATATTCATTTGGCTAGTAAATAACTTACCTAAGACAAACACGTTGTTAAATTTTATTTTACTAATTTTAAATCTCATATTACTGTCCTGATAATTTCGAATAAACTTATGAATATAACTAAATTATTTAAATTGTAGTTTTTATGAAAGTATGTGTATATATTCAAATTTGATGTTTCTTATCTCTTTCAAATTCCAGTTTTTGTACTGATTTAAACTTTCAGATTATGAAATATATTAATAAATATAATTTTTGCTTATTGCTTCCTTATGTTAAAATCTCGGTCATAAAAATATATTTGACTTGGAAAAATGGAAAAGCCTTACTGTTTGTTCATCAGCATGCTCATTTAGTGGCAAAACACACTCTCTCTTTAAAATTTCAACTTTTATTTTAGATACAGGGGGTACCTGTACAGGTTTATTACATGGCTATATTGCTCCCAGGTAGTGAGCATAGTACCCCAGAGGTCTTTCAGCATGCACGTCTCTTCCTCCCTCCCTTCTCTTTCTAGTAGTCTGCAGTCTCTGTTGTCCCCATGTTTATGTCCCTGTGTGCTCAATGTTTAGCTACCACTTATAAGTGAGAAAATGTAGTATTTAGTTTTCTATTTCTGCATTGGTAGACTTATGATCATGACCTCCAACTGCATTTATGATCTTGCAAAGGATGTGATTTTATGTTTTTATGGCTGCATAATATTCCATGGGATATATGTACTACGTTTTCTTTATCCAGTCCACTATTGATAAGCACTTAGGTTGATTCCACGTCTGCTATTCTGAATAGTACAATGATGAATATATGAGTGCATGTGTATTTTTGGTAGAGTAGTCTATTTTCCTTTGGAAATGTGTCCAGAAACGGGATTGATGGGTCAAATGGTAGTACTGTTTTAAGTTCTTTGAGAAATCTCTAAATTACTTTCCATAGTGGCCGAACTAACAATTTATATTCCCACCAACAGTGTGTAAGCATCTCCTTTTCTCTGCAGCTTTGCCAGCACCTGTTGTTTTTTGACTTTTAAATAATGGCAATTCTGACTGGTATGAGATGGTATTTCATTGCAGTTTTGATTTGCATTTATCTGATGATTAATGATGATGAGCATTTTTTCATTGGCCACTGGTATGTCTTATTTTGCAAGGTATCTATTCATGTCCTTTGTCCATTATTTAATGGGGTTATTTGGTTTTTGCTTGCTGGTTTGTTGAAGTTCTGATAGACTGTGGATATATTCAATCTTTGTTGGATTCATAGTTTGTGCACATTCTATCTCATTCTGTAGGTTGTGTTTATTCTGTTGATCGTTTCTTTTGCTGTGGAGGAACTCATTAGGTTAATTAGGTCCAACTTGTCCATTTTGTTTTTGCTGCAATTGCTTTTGGGAACTCAGACAAATATTCTTTGCCAAGCCTGATGTTGAGAAGGTTATTTCCTAGATTTTCTTCTAGGAATTTTATAGTCTGAGGTGTTACATTTACATCTTCAATCCATCTTCAGAATGGATGACATGTTTATACATGGTGAAAGGCCAGGATCTTCATTCTTCTGCACATGGCTAGCCACTTATCCCAGCACCGTTTATTGCGTAGACAGTCCTTTCCCCATTGCTTGTTTTTGTCAGCCTTTTCAAAAATCAGACGGTTGCAAGTGTGCAGCTTTATTTCTGAGTTTTCTGTTCTTTTCCATTGGTCTATGTGTGTCTTTTTGTACCAGTACACACTGGCAAAACACAATCTTAATCAGAGCAATCAGCCTTTGTTAAAATTTTTATGTAAGCAATGTATTTAGAACTTCACAAATAGAAGCAACCTTCCAGTTATCTCATCTCTAGTAAAAGTTACCATTTTTCATTGGAGAATTTGTGAAACAGAAAGGTTAAATAAACATCTCAATATCACTCTGCTGGTTAGTGGCTGCATCCAAAAAAAATTCAAGTCATTGATACAACATATGCTTTTTCTTCCTGTGACTTTATGGTGGATGGATTATAGCTTTGGATTTCTATTTCCATGAGGGTATTTTGTATTCTTCCTCTGAACATACCCAGTGCCTGGCACAATGCACTGTCATGCATAGGTATTCACTAGATCACCAAATGAATGGCTTGACCATTGGGCCTTAACTAGAAATTTAAATTGGATAAATACTGTAGAAATACCAACACCAACAAATTTCACCTGAAGTAGAATCTAATTTTTATATTTTAAACTTTTAAACATTTTACTTTTTATTTGTAATTGTTTTAAATTTTAATTACATATACATGCATGCACATATATATAATCAAAAATACATAGTTTGACTATTATTATGGTATGCAGGTAAAATAAAATAAATTCAAAAAGCTTAAACATATGCTATTCTAATTTTTAGAATATCAAATCTCAGTGGTTGAAGTGAGTAACCTAGACTCACCTATTATATGTGTATATAATATGTACATATGCACATAAAACAGTAGCTATCTTTTCTCTGTGCTATTTTTGGCTCATTGACTTGAGGGTTTAGAATGGTATATATTTTATCATAAAGCAAATTAAACTTTTTTTAATCTCTGATGTAATATTGAACCAAGATGATGCTTTAATTTTGTGTACTGGGGTTAATGTACATCCAACTTTCAAAGTTATTATCTATGTTTTTAGCCTATATCAGTTAAGGAAACAAACCTCATTGCTCAAGTGTTTTTTACATGTTTTTCTGCAATATAGTTGAATTAAAATTTCAATGCCTTCCAATCAAGACCATAAGCAGTGCAGTAATCAAGCATTAATTTAGCAGGTTCATTTTTCCATTACACTGTTTTCAACACAAAGTTACTGCATTAGTACTTCTACAGCTCTGAAGTAAAATCGAAAGAGAGTGTGGAAGAATAACTGCAAGAAACACCTTGAGCTAAGGGTAATGGAGGTTGACTTTGAAACTTCCTAGGTCAAGCTTAAAATTGGTATCTTATTTAATCATATTCAAGGGAAAAGATAACAGTATTTGAAAAATCTAAGGCATTAACATTTTCAAAATGTACAGCAGAGGCAGCTGTTCAGGGGAAAAAATCTTACTCTTTAATAGTATTAACAGATCTTAGTCTTTCTATTAACTTCTTTCCCTCAAGTTTTATGCTGAAGAAATTTTGAAAATATACTTTTCATATTTATTAAAGTAATAATAAAGTGATTTTTTATTGCAGCTTGATTTTTCATGTCTTAAATATGCATCGGTTAGGGCAGTAGAGCATAAGATTATTTCATTGGTTGTTTCAAACTGTGATGGGAAGTAATAAAAATAAAAAGGTTAGGTGTACCTTGTAGATGCTGCTACAGATTAGGAATCAGAAAACAGCACTCTGCAAGTAAACCTTGTCCTCTGCCTGTTTTTCTGAATTAAGTTTTACTGGAACACAGCCATACGCATTCAATTCTGTACTGAGTATGGCTCCATAATCAATAAGATTATAAGTAATCTCATGGACATTATAAGTAGTCCTAACAGACTAAAATATTTACTGTCCAGGTATTGACAGAAATATATTGCCAAGCCGATGGTAAGAGCCTGATAAAAAAAAAGATCTGAGAATTACCCCCTTTTTAACTAGATGGGCTTGAATTGCCTCTTTCAATGGATGGTAATTGCATTCTTACTAACATACACCTCATGCCTTACCTCTGTTAAAATAAACTTCAGACAAATTAAATTTACCAAATTTGATGTGAGCAAAGAATAATTCATGAATCAGGGAACACCCTCAGCCAGTGGGAGTTCAGAGAGCTCTACCAAGCAGTGTGAGCAGCAAGCTTTTATACTCCAGACACAGAAGCAAAGTAGAGAAATCCGTCTGGCTGCAGCTGGACATCTGCCTCATTTGGCCATGGTGAGATGAGGCATTTGCTTTATTAGGGCACTGACTGCCTGTAATTGGCTGAAGTTTGGCTGTTTGTGATTAGCTGGAACTTGGCTGTTTGCCACACTCCTGAGTTAGTTTTGGTTTGTTTACATGCTAAGTTAGTCTACAGTTTGTTAACTAGAAACTTAAAGTAATGAGACAGCACTGCAAATGGCCTCCTGCTTATTTAATTTAACACCTCTATTAAAGTTGTATAGACTGCTCATTCTCCAGTTATTTTATTATTATTATTATTGTTTTTTGAGATGGAGTCTCGCTCTGTTACCCAGGCTGGAGTGCAGTGGCGTGATCTCAGCTCACTGCAACTTCTGCCTCCTGGGTTCAAACAATTCTCCCTGCCTCAGCCCCGCAAGTAGCTGGGATTACAGACACCCACCACCATGACCAGCTAAGTTTTTTGTATTTTTTAGTAGAGAAGGGTTTTCACCATGTTGGCCAGGCTGGTCTTGAACTCCTGAACTCTGGTGATCCGCCCACCTGGGTTTCCCAAAGTGTTGGGGTTACAGGCATGAGCTACCACCCCAAGCCCTTCTCCTGTTATTTGAACAGCACACTTCCTCTTCGTATTCACCTTTCTACACAAAGTCTCCCAATTTGTCCTTCCTCGAAGATCATACTTAAAATATCATCTACACATTTGTTACAATACTATTACCTTAATTTTCTTTATTTTTCTTTATAGCACTATGTTGTCAAGACAATGTTGGATGCTCACCAAACCTATTTCTTATTCCCTCTGGGTATGAAAATCATATTTCCCTGACTTTCTTTCACTTACTGAGTCACTGAATTCTGGCCAATAAAATAGGCAGGTTGGATGCAGGACTGGATTCTAGAATCTAATAGTTTCTATACAATCCTTCAGATTCCCATTCTTTTTCTTGTCTAACATGCAAGTAAGTAGCCTATGGGAATAGAGGAACAACAAAATAATAATAATAATAAAAGGGTAAGATCTGAAATCACTCTTCAGAGCAGAGGCCCCATGCCACTCTATTTCAACTGAGATGTTAAAGGTGTTTGTGTCATATGATACTTCACTCTAACCTTAAACCCCTGTGATATGGTTTGGCTGTGTCCCCACCCAAATCTCATCTTGAATTCCCACATGTTATGGGAGAGACCCAGTGGGAGGCAATTGAATCATGGGGACCAATCTTCCCTGTACTGTTCTCATGATAGTGAATAAGTCTCATGAGATCTGATAGTTTTAAAAACAGGAGTTCCCCTGCACAAGCTCTCTCTGTTTGCTGCTGCCATCCATGTTAGATTAGACTTGCTCTTCTTTGCCTTCTGCCATGATTGTGAGACTTCCTTAGCTATGTGGAACAGTAAGTTCAATTAAACCTCTTTTCTTTTTTTATAAAATGCCCAGTGTCAGGTATGTGTTTATCAGCAGCATGAAAATGGACTAATATAATATTGGTACCAGGAGTGGGGTGCTGCTGTAGATACCAAAAATGTGGAAGCCACTTTGGAGCTGTGTAACAGGCAGGGGTTGGAACAGTTTGGAAGGCTCAGAAGAAGACAGGGAAATGTGGGAAAGTTTGGAACTCCCTACAGACTTGTTGAATGGCTTTGCCCAAAATGCTGATAGTGATATGGACAATAAGGTCCGGGCTGAGGTGGTCTCAGATGGAAATGAGGAACTTCTTAGGAACTGGAGCAAAGGTGATTCTTGTTATGTTTTAGCAAAGAGAATGACAGCATTTTGCCCCTGCCATAGAGATTTGTGGAACTTTGAACTTGGGAGAAATGATTTAGGGTATCTGGCTGAAGAAATTTCTAAGCAGCAAAGGACTCAAGAAGTGACCCGGGTGCTGTAAAGGCATTCAGTTTCTTGAGGGAAGCAGAGCATAAAGGTTTGGAAAATTTGCAGCCTGACAATGCTACAGAAAAGAAAATACCATTTTCTGAGGAGCAATTCAACTTGGCTGCAGAAATTTGCGTAACTAACAATGAGCCAAATCTTAATCCCCAAGACAATGGGAAAATGTTTGCAAGGCATATCACAGGTCTTCATGGCAGTCCCTCCCATCACAGGCCCAGAGGCCTAGGAGGAAAAATTGGTTTTGTGGGCAGGGCCCAGGGTCCCCATTGTGTGTTCAAACTTGGGACTTGGTGCCCTACATCCCAGCTTCCCCATCTGTGGCTTCAGAGGGTTCAAGCCTCAAGATTTGGCAGCTTCCATGAGGTGTTGAGTCTGCAAGTGCACCAAAGTCAAGAATTGAGGTTTGGCAACCTCCGCCTAGATTTCAGAACATATATGGAAATACCAAGGCAGAAGTTTGCTGTAGGGGCGGGGCCCTCATGGAGAACTTCTGCTAGGGCAGTGCAGAAGAGTAACATGTGGTGGGAGCCCTCACACAGAGTTCCTACTGGTGCACCACCTAGTGGATCTGTGAGAAGAGCGCCACCTTCCTCCAGACCACAGAATGGTAGTTCTACCAACAGCTTGCACTGTGTGCTAGAAAAGCCACAAACACTGAATGCTAGCCTGTGAAAGCAGCTGGGATGGAGGCTGTACCCTGCAAGGCCACAGAAGCAGAGCTGCCCAAGACCATGGAACCCACCTCTTGTGTCAGCGTGACCTGGATATGAGACATGTAGTCAAAGGAGATCATTTTGGAGCTTTAAGATTTGACTGCCCCACTGAATTTTGGACTTTCATGGGGCCTGTAACCCCTAGGTTTTGGCCAATGTCTCCCATTTGGAATGGCTGTAATTACCCAACACCTGTACCCCTATTGTATCTAGGAAGTAACTAGCTTGCTTTTGATTTTACAGGCTCACAGGCAGAAGAGACTTGCCTTGTCTCAGATGAGAATTTCGACTGTGGACTTTTGGGTTAATGTTGAAATTAGTTAAGACTTTGGGGGACCGTTGGGAAGGCATGATTTGTTTTGAAATGTGACATGAGATTAATGGGGGCCAAGGGTGAAATGATATGGCTTGTTTGTGTCACTACCCAAATCACATCTTGAATTTCCACATGTTGTAGGAAGGACCAGGTGGGAGGTAACTGAATCATGGGAGCATTCTTTCCTATGCTGTTCTCATGATAGTGAATAAGTCTCAAGAGATCTGATGGTTTTAAAAAGAGTTCTCCTGCATAAGCTCCCTCTCTTTGCCTGATGCCTTCCATGTAAGACGTGACTTGCACCTCCTTGCCTTTTGCCATGTTGAGGCTTACCCAGCCATGTGGAACTATAAGTCCAATTAAACCTCTTTCTTTTGTAAATTGGCCAGTCCCAGGTATATCTTTATGAGCAGTGTGAAAATGAACTAATACATATACATTCATGTTTGCTCTTATGAGTAGACTATAAGCTTCATATGCTTCATAAGACCATGGAATTTATTTTTATTCACTATTAGAACACCTTCTGGCATGAATTTGTGAAATAAATAATTGTATAAATGTGTGGGGGAGGCTAAATATCAGAATTACCCAGGATATTTATTCCAAATTCACAAGGAAAACTCTTAGGTTGGTATAAAAGTAATCACGGTTTTTGCCATTGAAAGCAATGGCAAAAATGTTACAAAGATCCCTTAAAACTATTTGTCCCTTTGAATCTGTGGTCTTCTTATCATTACTAAAATGCCAGGGGCTTGGTCTAGGTCCTGCTGCTTGCCAAACAGAAATCCAGTCATTAAGACAATGAGTATTGCCAGGGAAGAAGGCTTTAATCAGGTGCTGCAGCCACAGAGATGGGAGGTCAGTCTCAAATCCATCTCCCTGACCAACTAAAATCAGGGGTTTATATAGCAGGAAAGAAATGTAACTACCTGCAGAAAAACAGAAATTAGGGAAGAAAAAGGAAGAGGAGTTGGTTGACAGGAAGCAGGTGAACAGTCAGGCAATCATGACAGGTGAGGGGTCTGGCTCCTCATTGACCAAATGCTGTGATCTTGATACCATCTGGGAAGACTGATTGTTGGTATCCTGAGAAAGGAACTCAGTTAAGACAACTGTAATTTTTTCAAATTTTAAGAGTGGGAGGGTCGATTTCTATGTTTATTCAAAAGAAACCACAAACATCACTTCTATGGGACAATGTGGTCTGTTCAGGACAAAGTTACTGAAATCAGTCTCTTGTCCAATCAAAGCTCTAGTTATGGCTGTTGGAACACAGAGTCAGTTAGTCAGTTTCCCTGAGCTAGATGAGTTGTAATTGTTTTAATATTGCTTATCTCTAGGCCAATGCTTGTTTAGCTGCTAGAGAAAAGGAGAAACCTTGTAGCAGTTACAACATAGTTTATTCATTAAGTGTAGGGGTGTGTGGTTTAACACTTCCTTCCTGGGCATGGTCTTAGGTCCTGTTTATAATTTGGTATCTTATTGCCACGAATAATCTTCTTTGTCTCTCATAATATCTATTTTAGCATTAATGGTGCTGAGTTGTTGTGTCTAAACCACGAAAGGGAGGGGGGATAATGAGGCATGTCTGATCTCCCATTCCAACATGGTCAGAAATTCAGTTTATTGTTTTCTTGGCCCCCCTGTCTGTTAAGTGGAGAAACTTATGATTTTGTTTTTAGTTTACATCTTTATAATATACTTGTTAGGTAGGTAAACTAAATATCTCCATTTTACAGATGAGTAAGCTGAGCCATAGAAAGACCAAGTTTCTCTGCCTTGGGTCACACAGCCAATAAGGTGTCAAGCCAGGATTTAAACTCAGGCAGTCTGGTTCTGCTGTGCTCTCAACTCATGTACAGTAATGATAAGAATACATTAAGCAAGATGAGGAAAATATGGAATACTACAGTGCATACAAATTGCAAAATCCACAAAAATGAGGGAGATATAGAGATGTCCGCTATTTTTTTAACTGAACTTTCCTAACACAAGCTTTTTTCTATTTAGGAGCAATAACACACTTTTAGCCAGTTAATTGTAAACTTAGTCCAAGCAGGTTTTACTTCATGATTTCAGGTTTATTTTACACTCTGTCCATTTTCAAACGGTTTTATCAAAGGTCTGAGCAATAACTATCCACGCTCAAATCTTGTCTGGGTACCCTTCTTTTTTTCTATTTCTTCTCCACTAGTTTACAGTTACTGTCGTATATCCTCTGAATTTCTCAAAGCATCTGAGAGCTGAATGAGTTGTAATTGTTTTGATATCGCTGATTTCTAGGCCAGTGCTTATTTAGCTGCTAGAGAAAACGAGAAATGTTGTAATATTTAGAGCATAATTTATTCGTTAAGTGTAGGAGTGTGTGACTTACACCTTGCCTGGCATGGCTTCAGATCCTCATTCCCATATGGTAAAGAACCCATGTAAATCATTCAGTGTCCTCCTAATCCTGAGTGCAGAACTCTTCCAATCTATAGATATTCCCCAAATATCCCTGAGACTCTTCTGGAGAGCCCTGGAGAACTCTGGAGCACTCCCATGTAACCATGCAAGTGTAGCTCTGCAGCAAATTCAGGACGATTGTTTCAGGGCCTCTGTGAATAGATAGAACATATTATTATAATACCTAGTTGACTGTTATTGAATCATAGCAAAACATGATAAAATTCTAGAAAGTTGCTCATTTCCTCAGTCCCATTAGGGGGACAAAGTTCAAGCTTCTTCTGCTATGGATTCTAAAATTTAATTAAAGACTATGTTCTTCCTTTGGGATTTCGTCTTCATTATGGGTAGAAAATACATTTCCAGAACTCCTCAGCAGGGACCTTCATAGGCAACTCGGTGTCTGATTCTTGCCCTCTGCTTTTGCCTTAAAGAATCTGAATTCATCTGTGGCAGGAAAAGCTTATCTTTTGTTTAGACCTTTTGAAGGTCAAAATCCAAATTACCTTCTACTATTTCTCTGCTTTTCTATGTAACAACCACACTTTGAGAGCAGTGCACATAGGCACTCTCCCCTCTTATTTCCCTAAATGCAAAAAGAGTGGGTTATCAGATCATTTCTGAGACAAAAGGAAATGTTAATATTTTAAAATAGTATCACACCACATAATAAAGAGTTTATGGCATTCATTCAACTGATATAAAAATCTTATCCATTAAGAGACAGGTGGGATTAACCTTAGTCTGAATTCTGTTCAGATTTTAAGAATCAAACAATAGCTCTAAACAAATTCCAAATTCCATAATCCTTTTGTTTACACATATGACAGAGGACATTGTGAATATAAAATAACCACGGAATTAAGGACAGCGAGCACATTTATAGAGCTACCAGGCCCCTGACTTAACACTTTTATGTGTTATGTCATCTGCACCTTAAAATCTTCTTTCACAATTGTCCTTATATCACAAGTTAGAATAGAGATTGATTTGGAACTTCATCCAAGCTTGCCTGAATACAAACACTGGGCTTATGCTGCCTCCAAATTATCAATTAAAATGGATCCAAAATGACAAATTTGTCCAATCTATCTTTTTAAAATTGTAAAAGAACATGACATTTTGGGTTTGAGGAAGTGGAGTAAAAGAAATAATCATTTTATTTTGGAGGAAGGTATTGAAATATCACATTAATTTAAAAGGAAATACAGTATTGAGGTTGAAAACTTTGTCCCAACCATTTGAAATTTTGACTTTACCACTTACCATTTGTGTGGCCTTGGGAAAAAAAATAAAAACACACACTCTCTAAAATTTACTCTTGTTTTCAGTACATGGTGTTATGAACTGAGTGTTTGTGTCCCCTCCCCAGAAAAACTAACATGGTGACACCTAATGCCTTATATGATCATATTTGGAGGTAGGTTTTTCAGTCAGGTGGTTAGGCTATGAGTGTGGAGCCCTCATGACTGGAATAAGTGCCTTTATAAAAGAGATGCAGGAGAACTGTTTTGCCTCTTCCACCATGTGAGGACACAGTGAGAAGGCAATGACCTGTGAACCAGAAAACGAACCTTTACCATTCTGAGTTTCTTTACCTGACTGAATTTCCTTACCAGACGGAATTTTCTGGTGCTTTAAATGTGAACTCGGTTTCCAGAACTGTGGAAAATAAATGTCTGTTGTTTATAAGCCACCTTCTCTATGATATATAGCAACCCAAATAGACTAACACACACGGGAATAATAATTTTGAAATATCAGCATGAAACACTGAACGTATATTCTTAAGAAGCTGTCTGTCACATAGGAAGCACGCTTTCAGTATTAACTACTGCTAGTATTTACCTGAACTAACAGACTCAATAAGTTGATTTATCCTGCCGTACCAGGACTTTAAGTTTTTAATCTGCGTGGTGATTCTTCTAAGCATAGCACCTTGACAGGAAGATGCTGCATCTCTAGGTGGTGGTTACCATGGCAAGTGTCATGACAGATCTGAGCCATGACATCATTTGACTTCAGGTATTCCTTCGGGGCTCCTCTCTCATCCTGAATGAGTCAACTTCAGCTGATTCTGATTATGTGTTCAACTTTATGAACGTTCTTTCCTGTTTTATGTATTTTTACCTTTTTTTCCATTTTAGAATATTTCTTAGACACTCCTTCACTATATAAAGACATAAGGTAGTTTACAAAAGTTCATTATGCATTTACACTCTCTCCAGGACACTTGATTGGCACTTGATCAAATTTGTGCAATGTGTAGATCATTCTTTAATAAATAAAAGTTTTAAAGACTTATTTTTTAAAAACACTGTTTTAAAAATCCCCTTAAAGGAGTAAAATTTCTTTATCCTAAGCATATACATCAGATAAAAGCAGCACTGCTATGAGTGAAATACATGCGGCAGTTTTAGCCCTGGCTACTGTTTCACCTTTTACTCCCTGTTTGGCAGATGAAGTATTCTGAGTTGCCAAGAGACAATTTAAAAACCACTGTTCTAAACCTACTCTTGCCTTTTCTACTAGCCTTCTGCTGCATGTTTCTTCCATTTTCAATATATTATCACACAGGAGTCTTAAGTGTTTGTGATCAATTCAAATGTAAAGAAATTGAGACATAAAAATGGTTGCCTTATGCATGGACTAAAATCTACAGTATCAGTTACTCTCATATATTAATATATATATGTTTTCTTAACACTTTTTAATTGGGGCAGATAATTTTATATTACATAAACAAATTTATCACTTAAAAAATCTTATTCTTAATAAGTCACCATCCTATAATTTTTTAAGCATACGTTGTCTGGATGTAACTCTAAAAATTATCAACTTTCTCTTTCAATAAGCATGAAATTAATGTTTTTCCAAGTTTGGAAAAAAATCATTTATTCTATTCTGAGGTGTTAGGAAAGAAAAAAGTCCCAATAACCTGATGTTTCACTATTTATTTTTACCTGCAATAATGAGAGAATGCTAACAAGCAAAGATTCCTGAAATCTGCATTACATTATAGTCCTGAAATGCAAGCATAATGCTTTACACAATTCAACAAGTAGACATTGTGGTTAAAGAGAGCCGATGTCCTCATAACACTTTACTGTTCATTACTACTCTGTTTACATTGTCTAATTTTTGTTTTCAACATAACCCTTTTAAGTGGACAAGACATTTATTAATACAGTCATGTGTTGCTTAATGACAGAGCTATGTTCTGAGAAATGCAAACTTCGGCAATTTTATTGTGGTGCAAACATTATAGAGTGTACTTACCCAACCCTAGATGGTATAGCCTACTATACACATAGAGTAGATGATATAGCGTATGTAGGCAATTGTAACACAATGGTATTTGTGTTATCTAAACATATCTACACATAGAAAAGTACACTAAATATATGACGCTATAATCAATGGGACCACCATTGCATATGTGGTCTGTCATTGAGCAAAACAGTTATAGAGTGCATAACTATATAGCATATCGTAGTTTGAAGGATAATAAAATTAGGTCCAGAGAGTTTAAGTCACATGTTTAACACCATCTAGCTGTAGGGATAACACTGAGATCATCTGAATCTAGCATATTTTTGTTCTTTCTACTAGAGCATCCTGCCAATTAAGTGTTAGACATTCAGCTAAAATGGATGAGCTTCCAAGATCAAAAAAGGAGGGAGTGATTAAATATAATTGTGAATAGGCCATTTAAGGAAAATATGTTTTGCTACTTTGTTAAATTCAAGACTAGCTGATTAATTGAGACTGAGAAGACTGAGCACTGGGATAGAAAGCTGACTTCATTAATAATGTCAAATCATTATGTTAGAGAATTTTTTTGAACAAAGGCTTATACTAGAGCTTAATACAGAAAGAAGTATATTTGTTCAGGGTTTTTTTTTTTTTTTTTTTTAAGTTTAAAGGAGCAAAGCAATGCCTGTGCCATTAATTTTATTTCACTGACATTTATTTAGTTCTTGCTCTATCTAAGCCAAGTAACAAGCTAGAGGTTTTGGATGAAAGATTAATACGATGGAGCCCTCTGAGGAGGACATTGCCAGCAGTCCACCAAGTCCGTAATCCACCTCCTTCTCTGAACCGTAGAGCCAGTCTCTGTCTGAGATTCCTTGCCTTCATATCTTTAGGTGTAGCCATGGGACTAAGTTCTCCACAGTGGAAAGTGAGTGAAAATAGGGTGACTAATCATCTTTCTTTGCCCGTGACTGAGGGGGTTAACCAGGACTATCTACTTTCAGTCCTAAAGCTGAGAGAGACCCTGGCAAGTTAAGTTGACTTGGTTATCCATCATAAGTGGAAATGATGTTACCTGCTTTTAGGTCTGATTTCTAAGCACCTCCCACATGAAATTCTACAGGCCTTTCTCCTTTCTAGCTGACTGGCATGGAGATAACCGCAGTGACCTTAACAGCCCCACCTTTTCAATGGCAAAGCCTCTGTGAGTCTGGGTTTGTGTGTGACCACTTGGAGCTGAGCAAACACAGATGAGGAGCATCTGATCTGTAAACCTGAGGGAAGATTTGTTTATGTAATGATGGTAATAAATTAACTTCCTACAAAGCCACTAACTTTTGTGTCTATTTTTTAACCACAACAAATCTTTACAACATAAGAAAATAATCTTGACCTTAAAGTACTTGCAGTCATAATGTTAAAAAACAAAAGCAGAAGAAAGAGGAGAATAGTCTATTTTAAAAAGATAATTAAGAGACTGTTTTAAAAAGATAATCAAACATATTTTTGAAAGGACATTTCCAGAGATGTGATTACTTGAGAAATAAATGATGGATGTTGCTAATGACTACTGCTTGACCCTATATATCAGTGAGATTATAATTAAAAAGTACCACTGCTGTCTGGAATTCTCTGTGATAAGTGATAAAAAATTGAAATGAAGGAGTTATAAGGACCCTCTATAGTGAAGTTTTGTTATTTAAATTTTAAAATTAAAGCACTGTTTTAAAAAAAGAAAGGAAAAATTTTTTATTTAAACGCCTATTCATTTCACAAAACTACTCTCTATTGTGTTCTATGATTTCTTTATTGGCACATATAAGAGTCTCATTGCTTTAAAAATCATTAATCATGCAGATCAGTTTTAACAAGCTAGGTAATTATTTCGTCAGTGCCACTTATTTGTCCTCATGTTATCTTCTCTCAACAAGAATGATGTAACTCTTATGTCAGTCATCTCATAAAGCAATAGCTGTGGCTGGAAATGTTGAATAACAGGATATTCTGCTTATGATTACCAAGACCGAGAAACTTTAACTCTTCCAGTTACTTTCTTAATCGTGGTAATTAGATTTCTTTTAATTCTTTTTCAAACAACTACGGGTATTATCACTGAAATGTTGGATTTCTCCTCTGTGGTCAGATATAGCCCTATAAAATTTCTTTTTATGTATATATAGAAGAGATTTTCATAAGAACCTATCACCAAAGAATGAGTAAAATATGAGCTAATATTAAGACTACATAGCCTTCCAATGATTCAGAATACTTCTTCATTAAGAGTTGATCCACCATTATATCACATATTCACTTTTATTTTTTTTGTCAAAATTTGAAAGATAAATTTGATCTCTCTTAAACAGGATACTATTAATTGTTGATTTCCATTGTCAAACTTCAGATATTTATGTTTTCTTCATAATAAGATATAACTATGAAGTATTAGATTATTGATATATTAGTGTTTTCTTAGAAAGCCAACTGCCTTAGAAAATCATCTAAAAATAAAACACAATAAAACTATGTACAGAGAAATCTTTTAGATAAATGAAACAGCAACTGATGTACTTTCCTTATAATCAACACTTTAAATAGAACCCTTCAGTAAACGTCAACTATATAAAATATTTTTACTCCTCGAATAAAATTTCTTTCAGGATATATTAGTAAAAATTGTACAAGCATAAGTCCAGATAGTACCTGAGAGTTGAGCCAGATTTTTGTGTCTATGACTAATGTCTCTGGTGTATTTTCCCTGAATTGACAATGTACAAGTATATACTGCACCATATATTGGGACATAAATAATACAGCAAAATGCTTTGAATAGTGTTCAAGTTGTAGAAATTATTTAAGAAGACAAGGGTAAAAATAAATACAGCATCCATGTATGTGAAAGCTTAAAAATTTGAAAATAATACACTGACACCCTGAAAAATACATATTAACAAATAAAATGCTAGGAAAATGTAAAAAAGTTAAGTTTCAATCACAAGTTCAATATAAAATAGGTGATTATCAATATACATCAACATTAAAGTCTATACTCTTTGAAACTCATGAAAACAGATTATTGTAGTTAGTAAAGATCCATTAAACCTATTTACAAAAGTAAAATAAATCTTAGCATGAGGAAATATACAAGTAAAAATTATGTTATTTTGAATACAAATGTATCTCTGTATATATAAATAAGCCATAATGAAAATGTTAAGTTCAGAAGGATTAAGTAGAAATGACGAACTTCCAGTTAGTAAAAGCATGTCAGGATATACTTAAGAAAATTCCATATTTACTAAGAGATTATAGATGTTTTAGGTGGAAATTCTTAATTTTAGCTAAAACTAATATAAAGTTGGAAAGAATAACAAGCTAAAATAATTTGAGAATTTCTTATTTTGTTATGGATCTTTCTTGTAAAGTAGATTGTGTATATAAAGTCTGAATATATTTCAGTTTTTTGCTATTTAATTATCATTAACAAAATTAATGTAGGTATAAAAATACCTCTGTATAAAATGAAAATTTGAAAGTCTCTAAAACAACTATTGCAACAACCTCCTTTGCCGATTTGCAGTATGATATGACTGATCACAGTAGTTTATATTATGGATAGAATCTGGTGTCCAATATCATTAATTAAACCTCCTCTTAAGACCTAGCATATATATTTCATTGGATTTAGCTTTATTGAATCTAAGTTGATTCTGTATTAATTAAAATACAACCAAATTACAGTCAATTCTACTTACATATATAATAATCTAGATCAAATATTATAATATCCTTATATAAACAATGGTATTTTCTGAAAATAAAAGCTGTGAAGTGTAGTTTCTTTTATTATGGAAAGGTGTTTCTGTAAATTAACTGGATAAATTACATGTAAGCTTAATACCACTTTCTTTCATGGTTGAGGTGTAAAATATTAACATAAGCTTGTTACTAAGCAATGTGAATTTACACATTTTCTTCCTTAACATAGTGTTATACTTGCTACAAGAAAATTGCCTTTAAATCTGAAACACTAATATAAATATTGAAAAGGAAGGCAAAGTATAAGCAGTTTTCTGGAAAATTTATAAATAGTCAAGTTGGATATCAAACATCTAAAGGACCATTTACGTTCTAGACAGCAATGTTTTTCTGAAGTAATCTAGAGATCTTAATTTTATTTGGAATTTGTAGAAATTTTATAGAAACACTAAAATTTTTGTGAAATATTTATGTACGTAAATTAATTTTAAGCAAACATTTACTTTTTATAATTAAGCATAGCTCTTTAATTTAGAATATATCTAAAGTTTTTAAATATTAAAATAAGTTTGGGCAGAAGAAAGTTATGGTTACTGAAACATATTTTTCAATCAAAATAGCCCTTCAGAATGTGACATTCCCAAAGTAGTTTTGAGACAGCCAAGTAAAAAGGGCTCCCCAGCAGAACCTTCAACCACAGTGTGCATGGGAGGAGCCTGCCCCGGGGTGGAGCCTTGATAAGCCTGCACCCTTTGCGTGGGAAAGGAGCCTGGTATCTCCTGTTCCTGGTGCTACCTGGGATTCAGTGTGTGAGGCAGGAAACCAGCTAGCGGAACTCTTGCTTTGCTGAGAGTCTCTGATTCCCCCTCTTTTTTTCCTCTTTTCCCAGTAAATTCCATTTTTCTCACCCTTCAAAGTGTCTACGAGCCTAATCTCTCATGGTTGTGTGACAAGAACACCGATTTTAGCTGAACTAAGGAGAAAGTCCTACAACAGTTTGACATTCTTTTCTGGACAGTAAGCAATTACGGTTATTAAATGACTACTTTTAAGGGACAAGAGCATTGAATTCTGGCTCACTCTTTTTTTCTTTAAAATACATTATCTTTGATATAATCACAATAGTTCCTCAACATTGCTTAATCCTCTATTTAATCTAAACCAGGCACTATGTTACGGATGGGAGCATGAGGGTATGTGTCTGTGGACAGGTGAGGGAGAAGAGAGAAAGAGCAATTACTTACAAACGTAAAAGTTTTCTCAGCAGAAAATCATGATTATATTTATATCTTATATTATCATGTGCTTGGGGAATCGTGACTCTATCATTACTTTATCATTTTTTTAAGTGAATGAATACCTTTTTTTGAAGGTAAGCTTATTTTATCACAAAGGATTCCTTTACAACTTTATGGTGATATTTACCAAATTAAATATGCAATAATGAAAAATGTATATGTCATTCTGCCAGTAACTTCCTGTAGTATGAAACTTCATATTACCATCTTAAATGTTATCTGTTGCAAATAATGTTTTCTTTATGTATTGTTGCAGTATATTAATTACATGTATGTATAGTAATAAATATAAATACCAATTAATTATTATAAAACTTTCAAACATTCCCCTCTCTCTCCCTTGCTTCAAAACATAAAGAATTTAAGTAGTTTTCAAGGACAAAAAAATAAATTAGAAATAGCTCTTCATCTAAACATCAGAATCAGTTACTGTTCCCCTGTAACTAAAGCTATTTAGAAAAAAGCTGTGAATTTTTTATTTATTTATTTTTTTTATAAAGTACAAGACGGACGAAATTCAGGTCAAAGCAACTGGCTACAATTCAACAGGACAAATCATAGATGAACTTACAAATGAAATGCCCAAAAATGACTACAAGAAGATGTAAGTGAATTTTCACTCTGCTTTCAGAAAGAGAAAGGTGTTTCTGTGTGTACAATCAATTTTAAAAATTGTGTTTTGGGCCACAAAAATATTAAGAACTACACATCAAAATATTTAAAGTGAAAACAAAAGTTGAGCAAACTAAAAAAAATTAGCAAAATATATATAACACATAAAAGATTTTACTCATCAAATATATATGTATGTTACGTAAAGATTTCTTAATGATCAAATATAAATGTCAATTTAAGCAAAGGCATAGACAAAAAAAAATACCAGCAATTGAAACATTTATTTTCTAAATGTGTTATAATAAATAAATATATTTGAAACCAAGAAAACTGTTTTTCCTTTAATGTCAGCCTTATGTTGGGACCAATGGCAAAATAAGTAAGTGGCTAAGTAGTTTGCATTTCTCATTAAACCAAGGAATGGAAGATAAAAGTGCCATAAACTGAGGTTATTATCCGTCCTCTTCTGGAGTTAAGGATCTCCCATTCCCCCTATTTTGTCTTTGGTCTCTTGACCATCTGTGTGTAGCAGCAATTCTGTTCCAGACCTCAGTAGATGCTACCAGTTGCTTAGAACTAGGAAATACTCTGTTCTTCTAACCACTAGCAAAGGAGTTAATTTCTTACTATCATAGTTTACTAGACATTCTAACAAATTTCAGCAGTTTGTGTTTAGAATGTGCATTTGTTTCCTTATGCAGTGATAGCTTTTCTTCCTTTTTGAAATAATAGCGGTCTATCAAATTAGTCTTGTTTATTTGGAACACAGAGAAGCTTCGCCTCTGAAGGCTGGAAGCTCGGGACGGCTATGATTCAATGCAGAGAATGAGCGAATAGAAATAACAAATCCTACGTGCTACAGCACAGCCAAAGTAGCAGGCAGAATGTGCAGATCCTAGATGACAGTGTGCTTGAAATAAAGGATTAATGAGAGAGGTGGTGTGCTACAGCTCCAAGAGCACAGTAAAAGAAAATATCATTTTTATACCATATGACCTTTAGGGTAATGTGATTAGGTTTTCTGGGGTTCTTCCACTCATGTGAAAAATACACATAGTATTCTGCTTTGCATAATGATTATAAGCATAAACTTCCAAGTCAGACTTTCTGGATTTAAATGCCAGCTCTATTGATGTTACTATTAACAGCCTTGGCAACTTACTTAAGCCCTTTGTACCTCAGTTTCCCTCTCCAAGAAGGGGTGGGGGGTCCCAACAAACAAGAAACTATCACAAATTTTGTCGTAGTCTTTTCTTTAGTCATTGTTTGACACTGAGGCTGACCCGGCAATACTCTGATTTCAATTCTGCAATACTACTTCACTTGAAACAACTTTATGTTCTGGAGATGAGAGATGCTGCAGATGAGCTTTCACTAAACTAGGATTTCAAGGCAGTGCAGTTTTTGGGTGGTTTCAGAAATCACAATGAGTTCATATCCAAAGTACCAGAGAGGCAGTCATATGCACGCTGAGGTACAGAAGAGTGCTTCTGTTTTTGGAAAGAATAAAACAATGTAGGAAATCAATATTGAAGTAATTCCTCAGCGGCAATTATAAAAGCAGTAAAATTTTTAAGACATATGTCATTCAGATAACACTTAGGGTCATTATGTGTATAAGGGTGTTTTATTCATTTACTAGCCAATGAGCATGGTCAGTACCTACGTAAAATCGAACTTCCCCTAAAATATCATTCAAACAATTTTTTAACCGTAATTCACATATTTCATTTTCTCATGGACCCGAGGGGATATTTTTTCAGTAAGTTTTTTTTTTTTTTTTTTTTTTTTTTTTTCGATACATGGTGTAGCTCTGTCTCCCAGGCTGGAGTGCAGTGGCGTGATCTCAGCTCACTGCAGTATCAACCTCCCTGGCTCAGATAATCCTCCCACCTCAGCCTCCAGAGTAGCTGGACTACAGGCATGAGCCACACACCCAGCTGATTTTTTGTAGAAATGGGGTTTCACCAGATTGCCCGGGCTGGTCTCCAACTCCCGGGCCAAGTGACCCGCCCACCTCAGCCTCCAAAAGTGCCGGGATTACTGAGGTCAGCCACCGCTCTTGGCCTGAGCACATTTATTTTTAAAAGCTCCTTAGAAATTATTGATGTGTACCCCTGATTCAAAACACTGACCTATATGCTTTCCTTCAAACCCACTGAGATCTCATTGTAACTATTTTCAGTTTACTATACACATATCTACTTTGTGGGCAATCAATCCCTATCACTTTCTTCCTGTGACTCGTCTATTTTTGAAGGAATCAGTAAGAAACTTTTTCTTTTTTATTTTGCATGCCATTGTTTTGACATTCTGCAGCTACAGTTTGAAATGTATAAATGCATGTCAGAAAGGCTACAACTAATCACTTATTTGTATTTTGTTTACTAGAAAAGCTGTGCTTGGGAAAAAAGCATTTCATATTTGGAACATAACATTAGAAAAGGGTGGGTTTTAATATGTCAAAATACACTTCAAAGACAATATGCTGGGGGGGAGGTGCAAACATAACGTTAATTAGTGAGTAATTTCCAATCGAATGGGTAAAGAAGTTGGTCAAATTTGATACTGTACTGATGTAAATGTACTTCAAAAATTGTTAAAATATTGTAAGAAACAGAAACAGCTGAGCAACTATTTTAAACATAAAATGAAAACAATTATCCCAACTTGATCGAAAGCTAGTATAGGAATATTCTAAAATGGTTGTACAATATTAGGAACTTGTTTGAAATCATTTTCAATTAACAACTTATAAATTTAACTTATTTAGTTAATAAATCTTACAATGACATATGGAGGTAAATGCTCACCAAAAAAAGTGTTTCATGAACAGAGAAATTAGGAAAATATGAGTATATTTTATAGTGCAGAATTTTTCTGATAGTATATATATATACTTTTGCTTACAAATCAGTCTCTGAAAGGAAATATCAGATTGCGTAGTTCCTAAATGTATTTAATAAAACATAATATTTTAATAAATTTTTAAATAATAGTTTCCCAAGAGATGACACTTCACTAGATTCAGATGTATGTACAAAGAAGGAACAAAATAATATAGTAGCTCCCCATATAAAAAAAGATACATTTCATTTGCTTTTTGAAGCTGAGTAAAATGAATATACAAAAATTTGCTGCCATCTATTTTATAATAATTTGGCATTTTTAAACTTTTAATTATAATAAACTGTCCTTTAAAATTTTTGATAGCATATGTAATTGATTTTGAAGCATTAAATGATAATAATACTCAAGAATAAAACTATATTTAGTTTAATATTTGAAAACACATATACTTTAAAATATGGTAATTGATGCAAACCATGTCTAATGCAGGTTAAGTATTCCATAAAGCTTAAATAAAATTTATTTAAATCAAAAATCAGAATGTTTCTTGTTGAATTTTAAAAATAAAATTTGATGCTCTTATAATGATTGTTGCATGTTAAGGAAATTTTAAAGAAATTATCATATTTGATTAAAACTACATAGTGACTATCATAATATATGCTTGAAAATGAAAATTATTAAAAGAATGGAGAAATGATAGATTTTATTTGAATAAATGAACAGAATAAAATATTTAGCCTATGAAAAGCAGTTATTTTATTCAAGATTTCTTAGTCTCCCTTTTGGACTAGTGGCTTAAAATTAACATTAAACAGATGACAATGCAATTATCCCAAAACTACCAAATTTATCACTGTTTCTTGGTAAAACAATGAAATATTTGTCAATCCTACTGAGGCTTGTTGTTTTTATTACAGGATTTTAATAATTTCAGAGCAGATGGTGGAAGTAATTACTAATTATTATTAGTAGTAGTGGTAGTATTTTGAGATGGAGTATTGCTCTGTCGCCCAGGCTGGAGTGCAGTGGCGTGATCTAGGCTCACTACAACCTCTGCCTCCTGAGTTCAATCAATTCTCTTGCCTCAGCCTCCCAAGTAGCTGGGATTCCAGGTGCCCACCACCATGCCTGGCTAATTTTTATAGTAGACAGCAGATTTCACCATGTTGGCCAGGCTGGTCTCAAACTCCTGACCTCGTGATCCGCCCGCCTTGGCCTCCCAAAGTGCTGGGATTACCGGTGTGAGCCACCACTCCTGGCCACTAATAATTTTTTAAATTTATTCTTTTATTCATTTATGTAAACATATGAAGGTAGAAACATATCTTCTATGAGCTTATATCTTTTAAAGAGGGATGTGATATTATTAATTGAATACCTACTTTGTGTTCAGCACTGTGTAAGGCATTAGAGGTATAAAGTTGTTTTGTTTTCTTTTTTAAATAAAAAATATGGCCACTGAGATCAAATGATACAAAGTTGTTTTGTTTTGTTTGTTAAATAAAAATATAGCCACTAAACATGGCAAAACCCTGTCTCTACTAAAAATACAAATACAAAAAAATTAGCCAGGCATGGTGGCGGGCACCTGTAGTCCCAGCTACTCGGGAGGCTGAGGCAAGAGAATGGTGTGAACCCAGGAGGCGGAGCTTGCAGTGAGTGGAGATCACGCTACTGCACTCCAACCTGGGCAACAGAGCAAGACTCCACTTCAAAAAATTATTCTATATATAATATAGAATATATAATATATAATGTATCATGTATAACATATAATATATAATATGTAATCTGTAATATATAATATGTAATATGTAATATATAATATATAATATGTAATATATAATATGTAATATGTAATATGTAATATATAATATATAATGTGTAATATGTAATATGTAATATATAATATATAATGTATAATGTATAATATGTAATATATAATATATAATATGTAATATATAATATGTAATATATAATATATATATACACACACACACACACATATATATACACACATACATACACACACACACATATATATAGCCACTAAGGTCAATGAGTTATATAGTTTTACTAAAAATCTGGAGATTTCAGATTAGCTGTGGTGAAACAGGTATCTCCCAAGTAGATGTATGTATAATCTGTATCATAATTGGTAAAATTAAACAACTTGTCATCCTTCCTATATCCCTCAAATCTACACCTGCTTTGTTTCATCATTTCATTCACGGGAAGTGTGAGATTAAACTGGGCAAAGACACAGAGCTCTACAATCCTGTAGGTTTTCACTTTAGTTCCTGCTCTGTCCTTTAATAGGTACGTGAAACTGGGCAATTGGCTTAACCTAAGCCCCAGTCTTTTCATATGTACAATGGGGCAGTAGTACTAATGGAAAACCACAGTTCAGATATCTTTTTTAAAGTTACAAATCAAACTAATAAACTGTTAATAAGATTTTTACCCTTCTACCATCATAAATACAGTATTTTTGAGATGACTTGATAGGTCATATGTTTTTTTTTTTTTTTGAGCAGCAGCAAGATTTACTGTGGAGAGTGAAAGAACAAAGCTTCCACAGCGTGGAAGGAGACCTCAGCAGGTTGCCCGATAGGTCAGATTTTAAATAAAAAATATTGGAACTCATTGGTATTCTATGTCATAGGTAGTGAGTCAAGGAAGTTCAGCCTGAGTCCAGCTCATTCCTCTTTGACACCTAGCACCTGGCACTTTCATGGACTTTCATGGACCATGTAGGGTCTTAAAAGCACATGTGAGGGTACAGCCAGAACCACCAACCTGCATCTGCATTCTCCTCCAGCAGCAGCCTCTTGGACATCATGTGGACCTAGAATTATGCACACACACCCTGGCAACATAGTAAATACTTGGAAGGATGGACACCCATAAGAGGATTGCCCAAGCCTTGGAAGTAGATGTGGGATATTTTGGGCAAAGAGTTTCAAAATACAGTTTTACTTAAATCATAGTCTAAAATGCAGAATATGAGCTACAAGGAGGCATATACATTTGACACCTCAGTCTCCTTGCACCTTGGAAAGAGGGATGTGTCCAGAAGACAGAGTGGAGCCTGCTAAAGCATGAGTGCCCCATCTAAAGGGCATGGGTCCCCCCTTATCGTGGTCTAAAACTGGTGATTATCATACTTAACTCAATTATGAATGAGATAATGAATGCACAGTGCTTAACATAGAGGATGACACATTAAATATTTATGAAAGAGCAATTTATTTTAGCACCTGGTTTATGCAGGTGTATGTTCTTTTTCTTGTTTCTGGGTAACTGTCCTTAACCATCTATATATTTTTGTAACATTGATTTTTTTCCCACTATTTAGGATATAGTAGAATCAAATTTATTTTTTAAGCCTAGATTTTTATTTTATAAGGAAGCAGGTATAAAAAAATCAATACTCAATATAGTTTTGTGAGCTAAAGCCCCTTACGTACCATTAAAATGTTCTAATTGCCTGCTTAGAGAAAATAAACAATTATCATTCATTCAGAGTATACAACCATGAGATTAGATTTAAAATTCTTCGTCAGAACATGCAGAAAATGCATACTTATTTTTATTTCATACTATTTTCAATTGACCAAGTATTTTCATAACCAATTATTTTTATTGTTTTTTTGTTTTGTTTTTCTGAAACACGGTTTCACTCTGTTGGCCAGGCTAGAGTGCGGTGGTTGGATCACAGTTCACTGTAGCCTCCTACTCCTGAAATCAAACGATCCTTTCACCTCAGCCTCCCAAGTAGCTGGGACTACAGGCATGCGCCACCACACCCAGCTAATTTTTGTATTTTTTGTAGAGACAGGGTCTTGCGATGTTGCCCAGGCTGGTCTCAAAATTCTGAGCTCAAGCAATCTGCCTGCCTCAGCCTCTCAATGTGCTGGGATTATAGGCACGAGCCACCTTGCCCAGCCTGCCAATTATTTTGTTATTGTCAGTTCTTCTTTTTCCTTCCATAATATTTTAATAACAATCATCTTATTTTAGACTATGTTACATTTTATTTTTCTACCCTTAAATATTTTGCAAAGAAAAAAAAACACAGTTACCAATTAGGTTGGTCTAATAGAAACAATATGTGTTCTCAATGGCAGATACCTATCTTGGTTCTGCTTTATATTTTCTTCACATGGAGATTCAGATTAATGGAACTTCCTTTCTTCAGAATACTTCTGTTGTCATGGCACAGAAAGCTCTGCAAATTGCATATTGTTTTCTAAAATTTTATTGTCAAAAGAACACACATGACCAAGACTAGGTTTTAAAAATGCAGAGATATGTCATTCTACTGTATTACCTAACTACAACCACAGTAAATATAAAACACAATACAATTGCATTCAGCATATGGTTCTGTGGATGTACCGGATAATGACTGATCTAGACTGGGCTTGGTTGGAAGGTACTGGATATTGTTATCGGTCCTCGTCGGACCTCAAGAGTTCAGGTCTGCTTCCAATATCTTTCTTCTTCTTGAGACATGGGTCTGCCCAGGCATGTTCTGCTCATAACAAAGGTAGAAGTGCAGTGAGATAAGCAGGTACATGAAAGTCTCTCTAACATCTAGACTTGGAAGTGACACAGTGACAATTCTTTGTTTTAAAAAAATGACCAAAGCAAGTCATATAGTCAAACAGAAATCCAAGATGAAGAAAAATATACTGTGTCTCTTTAGTAAAAGAAACTGTGGCACATAGCGAAAGTCCTGATTACATAGAAGGATGAAACATTTCAACAATTTTTGCAATCTACTACACCTACCTTGTGCCCAACTGAGGACAGTGGACATCTTTGTCAACATTTCTCTGCCTACTATAGTTCTCTGCAGAAGAAAGAAAAAAAATCCATAAAATAAGAAACTTGTTCTCAATTTAAAGAATTAATCCTTACATCTTGATACAAAATGTACTTTTTAGATAATTAATAAAGTAGGTATAATGGGGGAAATTTTATCTTATTTAATATTCTTTTAATTGCAATGGCAGAAAACCCATCTTTCATAGGCTTCTGATATGTGATGAACCTATGTTTCATTTGCCCTCCATTGCAAGTTCTAAAATGGATCCTATAAAGAATGCCTCTTCTGAGGGCTCATCTTTCAGGGTCTACTCTTCCTCAACAGTTCACTTACTGTTGGTAGTATGCAGATGCAGAGCTTTTTATACAATCTGAGCAACAATTAGTTTCTCTTTCCTCAGCTTGTGGCTTGCCTGATAGTACAATTCTATTAATTGTCGCTTAGTTGCTTTCAGTATTTCTTTCTAATCAGTTCCTTGGGCTTCTAACCAAAGTGAACATGTCAAATCACAGACCGAACGCTGATTGTAGCCAGGGTATTTTGATCTGTCTAGTAATAGGTGCCTTGTCCATCTCTTGATCTCAATTTTATGGCCTCTGCACAAAGGTAATTTGAAACCATGATCAGAGGGTGGCTTGGCACTGTTAATACCACGTGAATGACCTATTGTATTTCATCATCATTTTTTCCCGAAGAACGCAGATTTTGTGTGAGACACCAAAAGTTGTGAACAGAAAGCTACCTAGGAAAGATAATCAGCCCCCAAGGATAGCCTATTCTCCAATGTCTTCTTCAAATTTGACCAAGAATATAATGGACAATGAAGAGCCTCCTGGTGGAAAAATCCTAGAGCTAATCACAGGTAGTAGAATCTGCGCATTAAAAAGAAACATATTCTGCAACCAGGAGAGAGGGTTCTTAAAACATCTTTCCCAAAATATTTTTAGATTTCTTATGGATTAGTAATTATTAACTTCCATTTTCTGAAGAAAAAGATAAGTATGTATAGAAGATACCTGTCCCTCCTTTACCATTCTGTGTTCTCATACTTTAGTTTTTAGGTATTCAGATGAAAAAGAGCCACATCCAGACCTAATGTATATGCTAGCTCCAAATCCTTTACTTCAAATCTGAGTCTTGATGGAATAGAAGTTTTATGGCATTTTCCCTATATATGTGTAAATGTGGTTTGCATGCAGAGTTGGGAAATGAATACATGAAAGCTAGACAGCAGACAGTAGATTATTATTTTTGTTTTAATTATTTCCTTCCTTATCGATAAAGAGATTACATATTCCAGGCTGTTTCTACCCTCATTTAAGTAGTGTACTTCCCTGCCCTGTGGTCATGTGACTTAGGTTTCTAGCCAATAGAATATGAATAGAATTAAGGGATGCCACACCTAATCAGTAGTTCAGAAGAGCCATGACATGGCCCATGTTGGTCCCTTTTCCTTTGGACATACAACCAAAAGGAAAAGCTACACCCCTAGGCTGGACCCCAGGTTAAAAGTCAAGTGATGCAGAGCTGCACATCTGTAGTCAACATATAGCCAACGTGTCACATAAATTAGCTATAAATCTTTTTTTGTTTGTTTTAATTTGAGACAGAGTCTCACTTTTTCGCCAGGCTGGAGTGCAGTGGCACAATCTCAGCTCACTGCAATCTCTGCCTCCCCGGCTCAAGCGATTCTCCTTCCTCAGCCTCCCGAGTAGCTGGCACTACAGACGCGTGCCACCACACCTAGCTAATTTTTGTATGTTTAGTAGAGATGGGGTTTCACTATGTTGGCCAGGCTGGTCTCGATCGACCTCGGGATCCTCCGGCCTCAGCCTCCCAAAGTGCTAGGATCATAGGCATGAGCCACTGTGCCCGGCCTATAAATCTCTACTAATGTATGACATTGAAATGTAGGGGTTATTACCATAGACTCACCTAATAAAAACTAACAATCCTTGCCTCTTTAAAAAAATTAAAATCGTCTTTGCTAATAGGTGCTACTTTTCAGGAGAACTTGTCTTTTTCTATTAAGACCACAAACAAAAAATAACAAGTTGAAATTAATGCAAACTTATATCCTCACTTTTTCCTACCAGGTTTTCGAATGCTGCAGCTTCAAGAGTCTGAGTCCCCACATGCTACAGAAAATATTAGGTTGGTGCAAAAGCAATTGCAGTTTTTACCATTACTTTCTATGACAAAAACCACAATTACTTTTGCATTAACCTAAGAGCAAAATAATTGTTTTGTTGCTATATCAAAATAAGTTTCTGTAACAGAAAGAACCTTGGTTCTCCAAACCTACTTATGCTCAGCCAATTTCACATTTTGGCATATGTCACTTACAACTAAAATAATACTAATATATATACTTGCCTAATTGATGTAAAAATCTATGACAAACGCTGTAAAGAATTTAGTGATTACTGAGGAAGCCACGTAAGTGATCTAAAAACACTCTTGATTTAGATGTATTAGTCTTCATATTTGCGAAAGTTATTTCATTTTCCTGTCTCTTCTAATTGTAAGTAATTTAAATATCTAAATTCTTTATTCCACTTTCCTATAGTATTAGATTTTTACTGCTGTATGAGATTTTATATTACTTTGGCCATTCCATTTTTAAGTTTATACTATTATATTTACAGGGAGAGGTAGGAGGCCAATACCCGGCACTTTAGGTAACCTTCAAAAATGGTTCAAGACAATGAGAACCCTTGGACACAGGAAGGGGAACATCACACACTGGGGCCTGTTGTGGGGTTGGGGGAGAGGGGAGGGATAGCATTGGAAGATATACCTAATGTAAATGACGAGTTAATGGGTGCAGCACACCAACATGGCACATGGATACATATGTAACAAACCTGCACATTGTGCACATGTACCCTGGAACTTAAAATATAATTTAAAAAGTGGTTCAATAATGTTGGAGAGACCTGCTCAGAAACCAACACTAATATAAAAAAGAGGAAACTGGTTCCAGGAAAGGCCTATTACAAACAAGTGGGACATAGGCATCATTATCAGTCTAAAAATGCAGCAACTAAGTACTTAGGAGTAATGGATTAGAAAACAGGGATGATGGGATCTTAGAAAAAGTGGGGAACTAAGCAGAACTCAATGACAAGGACTCGGACGCAGGTTTAAAAACAAAGAAACAAACAAACACATTTTTAAAACATGGCTGTAAATAGAAATCAAAGTGTGAGAATGGGTTTGGGACTGGGGAACGTGGCAAGAATCCGTAAATAAGGATCAGGTGAAAAATAAAACAGAAATTCATAGCAAGACAGATTAGATGCTACTACTATAAGCTACGATTCTAGAGGTCCTAATATTTTCCCTGCCTAAATAATAGTTCCAGTTTCAAAGATTAAGCAGGCCATTCCAATAATCTCTTCTGCACACAGTTACTGTGTCTTTGTTGATATACTCTACTGTGTGCATATGTGAATGTTGAGAATGTTTGAGCAAATAAATTCATGTTTGATTTGTGTGTGTGTGTCTGTGTGTGTGAGAGAGAGAGAGGAAAAGAGAGATGAGCTTTAGTTCCCTCTCCCACCCAATCCATCAAGTCACACTGCAACAACCCTGACAAATCATATGCCACCTCTAAATTGAGTACGCTCAGAAAGAGTAAGTTTAGAAGCTCTTTTAATTCCTGAATAGTCCTATTTATTAGAAAACAGTGCTTTGTGTCATATCAAAAATTTCTTTCCTGCAACGTTTCAGGGTACCTTAGTTCTACAGTGTGGAAATATATATATATTTTTTTAATATGACAGCTCTTCAAATTTTAAAGATGATTCTCATGTATCTATGTGCCCCGTAAAACATTTTTCTGTGCTAAACAGTACCATTTTCTTCATAACTCAATATTATCATGTCACAAACCTTTGGTAACCCAGATACTATTTTGAAAGTGCTACTCAGAGTTAGAAGAGTCCAGATGTGGTCAAATTTGTGAATTGTATTTTAAAAGGTTTTTCTTCTTCATTTTGAGTGCTAAGCATATAAAAATCCAGGCCAAAATTTTGTGTGATTTTTTGTTTGCAGTCATCACACTATTGATTCTTATTGATCTTGTAATCAATACATCACTTCTGCCATACAATGCATTAGTTTTCCCATTGAATCACAGACATATGCATTCATTATAGCACTTTCACATTTTATGGTGGGTGTTTATTTATGTCTGTCTTCCCTACTAGTCTCTGAGTTTCTCAAGGATGAGAATTGTGTCTTCTTTATCTTTGAACTAGGCAGTTAATAAATTAAATGTTTGTTGAATAAATACAAAAAATGCAAATTTGGGAAGTATACTTTTTTTAAATTGAAGACATTAATAAATGTAGTCATTATAATAGAACAAAAGTCTTTACTAGAGATGTCCTCTCACCTTAATGTTGACCTTCAAAAAAAACCTGTTTTTTTTTTTGTTTTTTTTTTGTTTTTTTGAGACAGTTTCACTCTTATTGCCCAGACTGGAGTGTAATGGCATGATTTTGGCTCACTACAACTTCTGCCTCCTGGGTTAAAGTGATTCTCCCACCTCAGGCTCCCACGTAGCTGGGATTGCAGTCAACTGCCAAGACACCCAGCTAATTTCGTATTTTTAGTAGAGATGGAGTTTCACTATGTTGGTCAGGCTGGTCTCGAACTTCCCACCTCAGGTGATCCACCCACCTTGGCCTCTCAAAGTGCTGGGATTACATGCATGAGCCACCACACCTGGCCAAAAATCTTTTATGTAACCTTTTAACAAGTTAAGAATACATTTAGCTAATCATGCATTGATATAACATACATAATATTCACAAAATCATAAAGATTTTTTTGAAGGGTTGTCTTCTATCTTCCCCACACTAAGATTTTGACAATGCATTGACAAATAGAAAAGAAAACAAAAGTTGCATGATTTCTTTTGAGAAAACATATTCTCGTTTCTAGTGTCACAAGATCCTTCGGGTGTTGCTTTGCCAGCTGGAAACCTCTAACCAGCAGTGCCTCTTCTTGAGTTTTGCTTGCACATGCTGGGTTTGTTCCACCCATTTGGCCTGGCAGGCTTCACTCAGCTCATGCTACTGGTCTGGATCCCATGCCCACCAAGGGATAGCCAGGTGCTGAGTGACAAGGTGTGTATGAGTGAGCAAGTACAGGATCCAGCCACTACACACAGGCAAGCACACTGGATGCTGTGGCTGGGTGGGCAGGTCCAGGCACCAGCCCAGACACTGGCTTTGTGCAAAGATGCAGCTGGACCAAGTGTACTGCAAGTGGCTTCTGCTGCAGGGACCAGCAACTGCAGAGTCCCAAGGGGTCGGGGGTTGTGCTACAGCTCTCTTGTACCCACTGCCCACAGCTCAGTGAGCAGGGGGAGCATGTTTCAGCTAGTTCAGTCCCACCATCTCACTCTGGCCCACAATTCCCGGGCTGGCCTGGCCCCACCTCAACTTCCTCTCACATGGGGCAGCCACCCAATGCAGAGGGTGGGAGGTCTATAGTGTTACAGGTCTGGCTGGAGGAATCCAAAGATCTGGTATTCCAAAAGGGTTGCAGCTCTTCACTTCTGCAATCCAACAAAGGGAAGCATGTTACTACCCACAGCTCAGCGAGCTGGTCAAAAAAGTGTACAGACGTTTTCACACCTGCCATTGCACAGGTCTTGAGTTCTTGTCTCACTGTCCTGGAAGAATGAGGTTACATGAACAACTGGTGGGTGAGCAAGGCAGAGAAGAGTTTTACTGAGTGACAGAACAGCTCTCAGCAGGGAGGAGACCCGAAGTGGGAAGCTGCTACCTGCAGGTGGGTAGTCCCAATGTACGGCTGAGTCTGGGGTATTTATGGGCTCAGAATGGAGGTAGTACATGCTGATTGGTCCATGGGCAAGAAGAATTGCATGCTGATCGGTCCATGGGTGAGTCTGGAAACCACCATTTGATTGGGTGAAAGGTATCAAGGAAATTCACACTCCAGGTTGTGGATTCTACTGGAAACTGGCAGCCTGGTTTTCATGCTTCAGGCTATCTTTGGCCTGAAGGTCAGGTTTCACCAGAGACCTGCTCCTATCTGCCTATGAATTTGTCTGCTGCTAACACTAGTTTGTCTATTTCATCCAATTATCATACCTTTCATTTAATAAACAATTCTAGAATTTTGCTAGGGAATAATGACTAGTTAATTTGTATTTAATACATTTATGTTTCCTTTATCTATGAAAATTGTAGCATCTTCCCTTTTTCTTCTGGATCCTTTACTATTACTTAAGAAGTACAAACACAGTATTTTTGGCTGAATATAGTTTATGTGAAATGGAGAAGTGCCAAATAAAATCAGACAATTTAATTTTTTGTTTTTATTTATCAGGAGAAGGAGTGTGGTCTTTACCTTTGTAAGAAGATTCCAAGTCTCAATACCCTTCAGTATCCATCTGTTTTAAGATTTTAATGTAAAAATCATGTTGTGAAATAGCTAAAACAATATTCAAAATAAAGAAAAAGTTGTTGTTGTGTTTCTCTCAGCCATTTTAGCATTTTATACCATGTGCTTCTATAGAAAGGACCTCTCTCAGTTGTTCTTCGTGTTTCAAACATACTTAAAGAGCCAGAAACTTTCTCAATAGTCTATGGCATAAGTATGTCAATATTTCATTTGTATTTTATTCTTCTTTGAACTATTTCAAAGTTACATATATATGATGAATATATATACATATAGTTTACTATACCAGTGTATAATCACTGGGTCACTTTCTAATAGGTGAGCATTTGCTCTTAACCGTCATTACATTGTGATCTGGGGAAACTTCCTGTAATATTAAGTTCACCAACAATGAGTGGTGAAGGAAAACAAGGAAAAAATGAGTAACTCTGTTACTAGGCTTTCCAAAATGCTTCCTGAAGTGGTTAAGGATGGCAGTGTGACAACTAGACAGGGTCAAGAGTAGAGAATTTTGAAGGAAAACAAGAAAAAAAGAAAGAACTCTGTTACTAGGCTTTCTGAAATGCTTCCTGAAGGGGTTAAGGATGGCAGTGTAACAACTAGACAGGGTCAAGAGCAGAGAATTTTGGTGAAGACCTTTCCAAAACTCATAGGTTACATGGTCAAGAGATTAATCAGACAAACTTTTTGTAAAATTTAGACTTCATCCCCACAACCCAAACCACTACACACACACACACACACACACACACACACACACACACCCCAACACTTCCAGTCTGACCTTTTTGAGATAAACTGGCCAAGTGTAGGCCTCAACAATTGATGGGGTCTAGGGAATATTTGACTTATACATGTAGGCATCTTAAGTGAGGCATGGTATTTATAAATACTGAGAAAAGCTGAAATTTCCTGCTAGTGGATGGAAGTGTTGGGAGTACTGCTTGTGATACATACATTGCTACTAATATGGAACATTTGTCCTCACTCAGAAGTGAAGACTGTGAGACATTATTTATATACCAAAGTATGTAGTTCTGCCTTCAGAAAATCAGATTTAAGTGCTAGAAGACCATAACTGTGATCCCTTCCAGTGTAGCTGTGTATGTTTTTTTGGTGACTTTTTGGAACAGGTATTTATGGAACGTTCATCTTGATGACGTGTCCACAGAACCACTGACCTCTCTGCATAAATCTTATTTAAGATTTGTCCTATTATCATGGGTACTGTAAACAAGAGCTAAAATGACTTGCTGCTTGCATCCTGGCCAATATTTAGCACCATTTCTCTTCTAACTGCTCTGACCTAAAGCTGCCAATTCTTATATCTGTTGACCATCTGCTGTGAGTAGAGGACTATTGATCCTACCAAGATGATTTGCAGTAATAATTTAAAAGAGGTTTTCAGACAGTCTTTTGCTAAGATACACTACCTAGTAAAGACAGATACCTTTATAACTGACTAGCTATGTAAGTCTGTTAATATTTAAAATAGGCATACTAATTATATGTAAAATAGGCATACTAATAATATCTGATTTATATATTTGCCATTTTAAGGATTTAATGGCAGTTAATAAGTTTTCAATAAATAGTAGTCATTGTTACTTCTCTGTTATCCCTTATGTTCCTTTTCAAAATTTAACACATTTTTTCCATAGCTGAGAAGCAAGGAGTAAAATAATGTGTTTAGTTGAGTTCAAATGATCTGCATTAGAATTGGGGGAGGGAGAAAGTCTTTAAAAATATTTTAAAATAATTTTGCTATTTTTCTACTCATATTGTTTAAATCAACACTGATGCTGAATATGTACATGTATATGTTTATTTACTTAAATGTTTTTTAGAGTGTAAACATTTTTAAAGTACATTTTCAGTTTTAGAACACAATTTGAGTTTCTGACACTCTCACCTTGTATAAAGAGTAATTACTGCATATCTCTCTAGATAAACCATTTTTTTAATAAATATTTATTGAACGCCTACTATGTGCTGAACAAAATAAACATGATCTTTTCTTACATGGATTTTGCTAATAGAGTAGATGGGTAATTATGAAATAATATTGTATAAAAACAAAACTGCAAAATTGTTTATATTATAGGGAGATAGTGATCAGGGTGCCAAAAAATTGCCTGAGAAGAAGCCTAATTTGGACTTTGCAGACCAGAAAGTGGGATAGAGTGGGGTGGGAGGGGCTGATGAGAAGAAAACAGCAAGATTATATGCTATAGGCATTGTTAGCTGTGCCTATACTCAGTGTTATGAAGTAATTCTACTGTGATGAAAATAAAATATTTTCACAAATTATTTATTGTGGGACTACAGTTATTGAAGTCCAACAGTATGTGTGTTTTGGATGTATGAAGATAGAAGTTAGAATGGAAAGGGGAGGTTTTATTATTGCCTAAAATTTAGAAACTTTAGAGAATTTAGTAATACTTCTTAAGTTGTTTCTCTCTGTGCCTTGGTAAATGAAAGCATTATTTATTGGCAGTGCGAGGATTAATTGGCAATTTTTTGTTAAATGTTTTGAATAGCTGATTAGTGCTGACATCATTATTTATGATAGCCTTGGTAAAATCAACTTGAAATCTTCGGCTTTGTTCCCAACTGAGTTGCTAGAGGATCTAAAACTTTCTCACAGTTTCTGTGAATACACCATTCTCGGCTGGCAGGTCACCTGTCTTTTATAATTAATATCAAAAAAGCAATAAAACAAAATGATGAGTTTTGCACCTGATATAACTTATCTTCTGTCAGGTCTCTTCTCAAATCTTTCATTGCTCTTTATCTTCACTGGATATACTTGCAACATTTGGTGTAATGTTGTATTGCTTTAAAAAATCTCTTTAGCCATTTGATTCTATTTTCTTGCATTGTGCTTTGGTATCATTGAACAACATTTTCTTAATTAAGAAATAATTAAATTCAGATTTCACTTACAAATACCCACTTCTTATCTCTTCTTGTACTTCGCTCAAGAAGACAATCTGTTGGAACAGCTGCGTGAACCAAAAAATAGTCTTTGTACTTGGAGGCTAAACTGTTTTAACTGCAATAGAAGTTGCATTACAATTGCCAATACCCAGAAGGACATTTTGTTTCATGGTCTTATCTATTTTATATCTCTTTGAGTAGCAGGAGATCTCAACAACCCTCTGCGAGGCTTCATTTCCATATTGCCAGCATTTCATTTCTTACAAGCTTTAGAAAATCAGCAAATAAAACAGAGCTAAATTCAAAAATAACAAGGTAAGAATGTAAACTAAAGAATACGAAAATGGGCTGGGTGCAGTGGCTCGTGCCTGTAATCCCAGAATTTTGGGACACAGAGATGGGCTGATCACTTGAGGTCAGGAGTTCGAGATCAGCCTAGTCAAAACGGCGAAACCCCATCTCTACTAAAAATACAAAAATTTGCCAGGCATAGTGGCCCATGCCTGTAGTCCCAGCTACTCACAGGGCTAAGGCAGGAGAATTGCTTGAACTTGGGAGGTGGAGGTTGAAGTGAGCCGAGATTATGCCACTGTACTACAGGCTGGGCAACAGAGCACAAACCTGTCTCAAAAAACAAAAAAAAATAGAAATACATTGGCTGAGAAATAGATGTATGTGATGAGAAAACAGCATATACCTAATGAAAGTAGTGAAAAATAGAATACTTTAAATCTATGAAATAACATACAAATCTCTTGGTGAATTTTATGTAATTTTCACTTTTCAGTGGAGAGTCCACATTCTTCAAATGAATAATATTCAAAGGAAAGAGGAAAAAAGAAAAAAAGACACAATTCAGTAAAAATAAAGCTCTAATCTCTCATTTCATTGAAAAAGGGATGCAAGTCAAAGAAAATATGAACCCCTAGGATGAAAATTAGTCATGGACATTTATCTTATTAACATGAGATTTTAAATTCTTACAATGGTGTTGTGGGTTGCGGTTTATATTTGCATCTTAGCAAGATGTTATACAAGCTGTGTGAAATGGGTAGATTTGGGTAAAATATATATCCAGTGCTAGAAATAAGAAATGCCGTAAATTATATCCATAATTAATAACTTTCTTGGTGACTCACATGGCCCAGAGCCTATTGACTTCCTCTAACATACTTGTTTAATTAGAAGAGTAGAGATTAATGTAGATAAATAAGCATTTGCTTTTGTAATGAGTCACAGTCATGTTGATCCAATGGCTTGTAAAAATCTATGCGCAAGCTGTCATTTGATACAATATCTTTTCAAATTAAAATTGTATCTAAATTAAGTCTTCCAGCGGAGAAAATTATACATGATAGTAGTGTTCAGAGAAGAAAGCCATGACTCTTCATATGGACTTAAGGTTTATATTTTGTTATCATTTCACTGTTTATATCCTTCTTAATTAACTTTGCAGACAATATTCAGTATATATTGAACATTATAATACGAAATCATGTATACTCCTGAATATATCATTCCCTACATACATTTCCTTTTTTTCAAAGACATATGCTGTATATTCCCAACTAGTTTGTAAGCATTTTAACCTCAGCATTTATACAATTTATTTTGTTTGTATCACCTTCAATAATATTTTGGAACTGGAATGCACCTAGCACATATTATTGACTGACCAAAGTGATATTTTAAAATTTTTGAGAATTGCCATAAACTCTAGTTACAGATTTTATTAAGATGTATATTAAGTTGTTAGAGGAAACAAGAATACCTGAAGATCACATCAATGTCATTTTGATACAAGAAATATGAAGATTTTATAGCAGAACTGCTTCAATTGTTTGAGTTCATTTAGATACATGTAATTCCTGTTTTTTGAAAAAACAGTGATGTTCTAATTGAGAGAGTAAAAAGACAATTTATTTAGGAATAAGTTAAATAACAAATAAAAATGCATATTCTAAGTCTTATACTCTTAGTTATTAACATTGCCTGGAGGGACCTTTTGTTTTTACCAATGAATTAATTGATGCCTATCATAGCCATATCTCAGCAGAGTGCCAAATTTGGTCAGTGACTGTCAATCTGAATTCTGCTATGTAGTCAATTGGACGTGTTCAGGAGTTACTACCAACTGCCATCAGCCCTTTGAGTTATATCTCTCAAGGCATAATTTCTCAAGGCATAATTCTTCTGCCAGTGCTCCAGATGGAAGTCCATTTAATCACAATGTATCTTATAATTATCACAACTGACACTTTGACATTCCATTTTGGCCTGCAAGATTGACCCAGCTGTACACTATATTATCTTTCCAGCATATCTTTTCTAATTTTTGTGACATGGAAAAATAGCATCTCCAGATTCTTTATCTCACTGTGTGCTTGACAAATAATATTCTAACATCTGATGCTTTGCTGTAAAAAGCAGGTACAGGCATGATAGCAGGTTCAATCAAGCCAGCTACCAATTACTCTCAACTGGATTCTAGATCCTAGAACAATTTTGGTGCTAATCAATGGGCACAGATTGACAGGCTTGGAAGCTTAAACTGTGCACCCAACCCCAGAAACATGAAAAATCAAGCTTGACCATTATCCCGGCAAAGATCATGATGTGCTCATTACAGATATGCCATATTTTTTAGCAAGAAATCACTGTCTATCACATCACACATCAGATAAGGTAATCAAGCTGTTTAGCCACATGGTACCATAGAATAAACTGATTACAATTTCATTCACTATAAAGACAATGATAACTTATTTAATATACAGGGGTATATTACATACCCTGCGTCTTCATAAGACCCTCAGAGACACTTCCCCTAAAGAGAGGTAGCCCTCAGTTAGAAATCTAGAAAGTTCTGAGACTTTACGGTACTTGTAAGCTAACAAGTAATCCTGCTACAGTGCCATCGATGCTGGCAGAGAACATAAAATGTCTGAGTCAGAAACAAAGGACTTTATTTTTTATTTCACTGCAAAGGAATCAATGCATGTTAAGGTTTCTTCCTCCCAACTCTGACCCTGCCCAGGACCCATGAAAGTTATACAGAACAAACCTGATGAATACAGTGTAGACATCCTCAAAAAGATATTCTGAGGCAAAAGTGGTCACAAGATATGTAAAAATACAATGAAGAATTGGCCCTCAATGCCATCCTATTTTAAAAATTTTCAGTGGGCAATAGATTTCATAAAGCTCCTTACACTATGCAAATATAATAGACTATCTCCCGCATGTTCTCTGAGCACTTAAAAAAGTCCTTATCACTTTCTTCCCTTCATTTCTTTCACTTTTCACTTCTTTTTAAATACTTTCTTTCTTATTTCTCTTTTTTCTTCCCTTCCCCTACTTCTCTTCTTCCTCCTCCTCCTTTTTCTTCTTTCTTGTGTGTGTGATATTAATGGTTATATAATTTAATTACATTGCTTTGTATGACGTGAATTTGTATATGTTAGAAAGGGCACAAGAATGGAGAAATAGATGAGATATATGATAGATAAATAGATCTATACATATGGATATAGATATAGACATAAATTAGATATATAGAGATATAGATTAGATATAGATATGCAGGATATAGTTTAAGGTTATTTCAACTTTTTTTTACCTCAGCTTCCTTGGAAAAGTTATAAATATTCTATGCTTCATTTTTTAAATCTGTGATTCAAGTTTGACCAGGAAATCTCTTTTATTTGTTTCAGTTCTAGATATTTGAGGGATTTTTTTTTCTTCTGTGTAGCAGAGAAATAAAGTATCTTGGTAAATGAGATATTTTAATAAGGGATATTTCATCAGTTTTGTTTGGTACAATTTTAGAGAATGCTATGTATCTGAACAAAATACAGAATTAATATAATGTGTTTAGCTTAGGCATTGGAAGAATATAAAATGTGATTTTAACTAAATATTTCTGTTTATCTTTCTCACATCTCTTTGGTTTTCTCTTGTTTTATCATTAACTATTTCTGAAATTCCTCTAGTGTTCATTATTGTGTTCAAGATTTGCCTGGTCAGCTATAGTAAATGATCCTGGCTTTTTAATTAAATGAACAACAAGGAGAAAAAACTATAGTTAAATTTTTAAATTTTTCCCCTTCATTTCGTACTCTCCTACTTTTTATTTCTCTATATTTATGACCTCTCAGCATTATAAAATTAAATTTTGATAAAAATAAATTAATATCCTAAAATTAGGAAAAGAAACCCAAAATAAATGGACATAAAGCAGTAAGAGGAAGAAAAATGTCCACATAAAATTAGAAGAGAATATTTTATTTCATTTCCAATATTAATATGTGGATATAGAAAAATCTTTAAATTTAGCAGCCTAAGGAAAGAGTTGGTTGGACAAAAATGGATTTGAAGATGGAGAAAGAGGACACTCTTTTTAGTTATCACATTTTTGTCTTTTAATTCTGACCCTGGATAGATATGGGAGCATTAAAAGTTGGGGAATGCATTCAGAAAATAAAATCGACAGGAATTTCAGATTATTAGTGTTTGTTCAAAATAATGATAGAGATTCTTATAGAAAATTTGGAAACATTTCAAGGCACTTTCTTGACAAATTTTAGCAAATGAAGTGAAAAAAAATGGTGCCCTTTTGCTTCTGAAATTCTTTGTGTGAACAAAAAAAACTTTATTTGCTTTCTCCATTCTTAGGATCTATATGTATTATTTCTTCCCATATAATTTCATATTTGATACCTAAAAGAAGCCTTAGTTTAAGGAAACAAGCTAGGTATGTGCACTTACATCAGTTTCCTTACTCTACATTCATATTCTTTTATTTCCACATTCTTGCACTCTGACCTACATAGTTCTCTTATCTCTGAGATGCTCTTCCTTCTCTTTATTCAAAATCTAACCATCCTGCAGAGTTCTTTTCCCCCTAGAGACATGACTTAGCACTTTTACATTTTACTAATTAGCATTTTACTTAGAGGTCTTACCCTTCACTGAGTAGAACAGTACAGAAATATTGAGTAGTATCACAGAGTATACTAGTATACACTAATAGCAAACTGAGGTTACTGAAATACACAATTGTAATCTCTTTTCAATTTTCTTATATCATCTCTTCAACTAGATTATAAATATATTGGGTAGGGCATATTATGTTGATTCTAGTATACTGCTCAGCAATTTAGAATTAGTTTATAGAATAGACTCTAACTGTAGTTCTAGTACAGCATCTGATACTTTTTCAATATATATTAATTTTCCTAAATGTATTTTATTTATATTCCAAATACATATATTTTTACTTAAATATAATTTTAAAATATTATTGAAAATGAGAAAGATTGACACTTTCGATAAAACAAAATAACTCATCAACAAGAATGCTTAATTAAGAGAATTATTTCTACCTATTCCAGCTCTTCTCTTATGAGTCCAATAAATCACATAGGATTTCTTTTTAATATTTCTCTGCCTTATAACTACTATGATAAATTTTATTTTACCTAATGACCAAATTCCCAGTGACATACATGAATTAATTCAGGAACATCTGCCTGCTTATATATAACAAGCTTCTTTTATATCTCAGCATTATGAAAGTGTTAACTGGTGAAATGATATTATTTCTTAGTATCAATTTAAATACAAGTGTTCTTTGAAAAAATCTATTTCCCTTTCCACTTTATTCCAACTTATTATGTTGGAATATTTCAGGGCAAATCTTTCAATTAATTTGAATAAAAAATGAACAATAATTTTGCAAGTTTTGGCCATTTGTCTAGAAGTTACTGAAAACTTTAACCAGATATGCCTTATGGCCAATCAACATTATTACAATTGCTTTAAATTATTTAAACTGTAAATTTAAAAGAACAGCTGGATAGTTTCACTGTGACAAAGTGAAGAATTTTTAATATCACTTTTGAAAACACAATTGTATTGCTTCAATTTGTATACTTTTCTAAATTCGTCAGTGTATGTTCAGAAACTGATTTGATACGAAGAAATGTGTTTTCTGAATCAGCTTTCTCAAAAGTGAATCTTGTGTTATGTTAAATATTGCATTATTAAGAAGGCAAAAATCAATAAAAAGTTGATATGTAAATTTTTTTCTTATTTTTAATTTAGTTTCATTCTCATGCAACGTACCTAATAAAGTAAATCTATAATGAATGGGAAACAAGGAATAAAAACATTAGACCAGATATAAGGTATATTGAAACAACAGACCTTTAAAAAAGAAAACTAAAAAACAGAGTGTTCCAGTTGGCACTTCTAATTATTTTTCAGGCTGTTAATGTACAATATACTTTTTATTTATTTGTTAATAAAGAATTATAATGAAAACAATAACAAATGTGTTTTTCTTAAACTAATATGAATACACTGAGGAACTAAAGAATGAAATATATGTTATTGGAGAAGTTTAGTGTCCCATGAGAATTTAGATGAACTGGTACTGAAAGGCTGAAGAGTGAAATGTATCCCATTTATCCATCACAAATATGTTGCTCAGTCCAGTCGTGATTGCTGCGTATTTGGCATGCTGGTCATCATGTGCCAGGTTTATGTTCTCAGTCATCAAACCAACTTCAACCAGACAGGGGTGAGACATTCTTTAAACAGCGAATTTGACTTTAAATTGTGGATTCAAAAACAATGGGATGCTCATTCTACTTTCATTTGTACTAAGTTTGACCCTTTCAAATGATGGCCACGAATTATTCCACTTACATGGAATAGTTGCCGCTTTTCCTTCCCGTAGGCAGCTGAGGTATGTGTGTTCTGTCTGGACTGCTGCCCCACTGACAGCAAGCTGTTCATCAGCCAACAGCCTGATGCTTGTACAGTGAATAACTAAGGGAAGGTAAATGCACCAGTGGACTACTTGATAGAAACTGAAGTGATAATATAGAGCCCTGTTGATAGACACGTCTTTTCCCAGTCCCGCCTGTTTTTGAGGTAGAACTGGGACGTTTTCCAAAATATCGTTCAAGCAACGAGGTGTTAAAACTATCTCACCGAGCAGGGATCTCCAGTTTGAAACATTGCCACCAGGCCCAGCAAATTGGCTTCTAATACAAATGGCTATGTGACATACAAAATAAGAAAGTAAAGAGAAATGCCATTTGGGTCTGAGTAAATCGAGTAAATGTGTAGTTTCCAAAAATCTATTCATGAGCAACACTCATTCCACTAAAGACTTACTGAATCATTTCTAGGTTCAAGAACTGCATGGGCAGCAATGAATAGCCAAATAAAGCATGAAACCCAAAATGGAATTGGGGTTAATTATACATAAAATTTTATATGATGTTAACACTTGTGCTAAGGTTTCACACTTTGGGATATTATCCCAAAGTGGTTTATAAAACTGATTTCAACTGATTGACATTATTCCCCTCTAACCCAATGGCCCAAATTTCATGATTTGATTTCATGATACCACAAATAACCATAAAGGGGGTTAAGCATTTGGCAGTTTCTCCTCTAACACTTCGTAGTTAGGATACAATGTTCCAATTTACAACTGGCAGTCATTATATTCTCATGCTGCCTATATCTGTTTGGGAACTGGAGAGAAGGCAGTCATTGGAATATATGAGACTATTTGGTTTAGATTTATTATATAGCTGTATGCTGCTAATAACTCTTGCATATTATTGATGTATGTACTGTACAAGTCTTATTTTTTTAACAACTTAAAGTAGGATTTCCCAATGCAGAATTGAAATCATTTAGGTGATTGTTAAAAACATAAGCCACACTTGGACTGATTAAATTTACATCTTTGGGTGTAGGTATTGAGGACCTTAATTTTGAACCATGTCTTGGGTAAAGCTTGATACTCTGATGTGTGAGATTAAATAGAGATTTAGTGTAATTGCAGAGAGTCAAGTAACGTTATTTAGCTAAATTAAAATTGCTGCTGCTTAATTTGAACCAAGAACATTGCATTAGCCACCTATATCCAAACAGAATATATGTAGATTTTTTATAAGGTGGGGCTAAATTGATCAACTCTTTAAGAATAGAGGATTAGATTTGGTAGGAAAAAGAGGTGATAAAAATTCAGATTACATATTCCTGTGGTAGAAAGATTTCATTTCTGCAGCTTAAAACTGGTGCTGATGGACTGCTCGCTGAAGCTCATGAAAGGGCTCCCTGAGAACTTGTGCAAAACTGCAAGAAATACCTTTTCATTTTCAAGCAGTTTTAGAGATTCTCTGTAATTCACATCTATGCCTATCATTGAGCGACTGGATTTCCTGTATTAGGATATGAAATGGGTGCAGCTGTTAGCATATTCTGACTGCCTGAATCTGTTAAGTGAGGATATGCAAATGAACAGCAGGCACTGGGTTATTCCAGGTGAAGAGTTTTCTTTTTTATATGCAAAGTTCTGTAATTACCAGTTTTATATTCAAACTGAAATGCATTTCTAAGTATATTTTATGCTAATGGCATCTAGATTAATTTTTCACTCAAGAAAATCAACTGAGTGAATATTGCACAAATTTAAAAGCATTCCTTAGAGTAAAGCAATTGAATCAATGTCTTTCTCTCCTAGACCACCATTCTGTAACATGCCATCATGAGAATCAGAATGTTGAGGAGTCTTAATCGAGGTAAGAGCAGAGACCAAAAGATGTCTTGGTAACGGCAATCTTGGGGTGCCTAAGGAAACCAGTGTGGCTTTCCTGCATGAGCAAACCTGGAAATACAAGGGAATTAATGTTCCACAAGCAGCCCCTGAATAAAAGGGGACAGGAGTTACAGATCCATCTTCTGTTGCTGGTACAGACAGTTTTGAGGTCTGTGCTAAGTCTCCTTAGGTTTGAATGGCAGTGAACCCATTGCCCCCCAGCAGTGTATTGCTTTCCCTTAAATGCATCCTTCATTCTTCATAGTTCCCCATTCTTTATTTGTGATATTTCTTCCCCAAATAAAGTAACCTCAAGCACATTATTTTTATTCTCAACACACAAAATACCTGCCTTATATTATCTTCTTCACCTTTACACCTGCACTTAAATCTTAGAAGTCTTTCATTTATATATTTCTCTTTTTACCTCCCCCCTAAATTTAATAATAAATATTATTTAAATACAAACATAGTATCTTACTGTGAGTTACTATTACAATTAGATGAAAATTATGTTCACTGTACCATGGCAAAGAAATACAAGAGAAAGACATGCACATTATTGTGACATATTGTGATTACTTTCTAATATACTAGATTTGGTTAATGACAATGTCTGTTTGGATTTTCTGTCTTTGATTATATAGAATAAGAGGGCAGAAAATACATATATTCTTTTCTGAAGCTCTATTCTAACATTTGAGACATTTAACATAGAATAAATGATGTCAAAGTTTCAGATAAAAAAAATGGTAGAAAAAATTGTGTGCACCTAATTAACATTGACACCTTGCTACCTACTATGAAACTATATAAAGAATGTTCAGCATTATGAATCTAGTAACATGCCTGTTGGCACACTGAAAGCCCTTTACAATGGCAAAATATAAACTTGCATTTCTAGCCTGTGAGGAAGGCAGTTTGTTTTACAGGGATCTTGATTATCTGAGTCCACGCTGGGAATACACTTAAGTTTAGTGGGTGGTTGGGTACATTTCATAAGATAAATTCATTTCAACATTTCTGGCTGCCTGAATCTTTGCATTCGTCATCTATGTTGTAAAAGAAGAAGAAATTAACAAATGACTTTTAAAGATTGAATTGGCTTTTATTAGCAATTCATTACAAAATAGACAGGGGCTCTGCTGGACCTGGCAGAATAGTCAATTTTGGTAAAGCGGCTTTTGCAAGAACAAGGAAACAGCTTAGTACAGGAAGCAGATTTGTGAATATCAAGTTACTTCACGTTACTTTCCTTCTATGGGTTAAAGCAGAGGGGACTTCCTTATCATGCTGACTGGGGTTGACTGAGGCCCTTTTGATTGGTTGCCGTGACTCTTCTGTTTTCTGAAAAACTGGCCTGTTTTAAGTTCAGTTTGATTATGTGAAACCCAGCATGAGTAACTCCATTCTGGTTTGGTCCACTGAGGCCTAGTATAGAAGTTCAGTTCAACCAATGGCCTCCTGTAAATTTTATTTAACAACATTATATTATGAAATTTTAGTGTATCAACGTTGTTTTTCATAGGCCACCAAGGGACCTCTGGAATCTAGAAAAGGCAAGGAAATGAATTTTATCCTAGAACCTCCAGAAGGAATGCAGCCATGCAGACTCATTTTAGATTTCTGGCCTCCAGAACAGGAGCAGAGTACATTTGTGTCGCTTCAAGCCACTGCATTTGTGGTAATGTGCTACAGAAGCATAGGAAACAAATTCCATTTACAATATGGACATTTTGTAAATGCCGTAAGGGTGTTTAAATATATTTAACAATTATAAACAGAGCAAATATCCACTACATGTTAGAGTAATAGACATATTTAAATAGAAAAGAGACAATAATGTTTCTTTAAAAACATTCCCAGCTATTGATATATGCAACCTCATGGAGAAATCACAAAATAATTATGTTGTGTGGAGTCAGGCAGACAAGAGTACCTGCTCTCTAATTCAACTTATTATTCTACTTATGATTTAAATTGTAATCCTTAGAAAACAGGTCAGTGGGTAACTGAGGATGGAGTAGAAAGGAGAGTTGGCGAAGCATGAAGAAAGGGATTACAAAGGGAACACTTTGGGGGTGATGGGCACAGTTATTATCTTGATTGTGGTGATAGTTCCATAGGTGATTTCACATCAAAACACCAAATTTTGCACCTTAAATGTGCAATGTTAATAGTTAAAAAGACATTCTGACTACTATGTAGAAAATGTTGTATAGGAAGGCAATAGTATAAATGGGAAGGGAATCAGTTAGAGATAAATTATGGTGATTATGATGAAAGAGGATTGTGGCCTAAATCAAGGCTGCTGATGATAGTAAAAATAGAAAGTATGCATAGATTCAATATATACAGACACTCTCTGACTTAGGATGGCTTAATATAGGATTTTGGCTTTACAATGTTTATTTTTGAAGTATTAAATGTACTTTGACTTTTTTTACCTATGGGTTTATGCAGACACAACCTCATTATACTTCAAGAAGCATCTGTATTGACAAATAGCCAATGGGACTTGCTGATATTTTGGGCATGCAGATAAGGGATATAAAGACATCAAAAAGAGACATCTATATTTAAAGCTTGATCCTCAAGATAAGGAAGACCAGATGAAAAATATCTGGGGTGGTTGAGTGCAATCAAATATGCTAACTTGGCCATAGTAAACTTGAGATGGCTATGGGACATCTAAGTGGAGGTATCAAGCATGAACTGTGGCCTGAAGTGTGGAGCATGGAGAAGTGACCAGGTTGAAATTATAAATTTGGAAGTTAGTGGTCCATAGAAAATACTTAAAGTTATGAGAATATGGAAGCAGAATTAAAAAGAAACGCATCTCTGTGAAGAAAAATATATCAAGATACAGACTCAACTTGGGAAGATCATAAAGCAAGCCATAATGTACAAGGCCTCAACACAATAGTAACAAGGGAAATTTAAAGGGTAGAGAGGAGCCAAGATGTACTGAGAAATATTATTCATTCATTTATTTACAAATGAATATTCAACACAATAGAAATACATGAATAAACAAGACAGCTGTAGTTCATACTTGTAGGGAGGATATATTCCAGCAACCATTATAAAATCTAGAAATATATATTAAAAAACAAATGTAATATGCAATGCCAGTTATCTGGCAATTGGCCTTATAACTTATGATTCATTATATATCCACTTATGTGAGATAAAGATACAATTTGAAAAATTCTTCTAGCATTGCCCTTCTCAAATATATTAAATATTTTTCTCATACAATAAAAATCAGTTTCACAAAAACTAATGGAAAAGTTAAGGATTATATTTAACTAAAACAGCAATACCTGTATATAAATTTTTATTTGACTTCTGAGTTTATTTTATGGACTAGGGACTAAAGAAAAAAAGTATGTTTGTATCCAAATAACATCAAATAAACAGAACTCATTACTTTGAATATATGTGATCCAAAGATCTGATAACACATTTATTTTCTCTTCAACTTATTTTTTGTTATTTTAAGGAAAAATCAAGGTTTTAACACAGAATGCAAATAAATACAAGTAAAACAGTAAATCATAATATTAGTACAACATGTATTAAAATTCAACAAAATCAGTGTTTTTAATTTAACCCTACATTTTTAAAAAATAGTACTTTGCATCTGACATTGAATGTAAATATTCCCAGTATCCTCATTACCTAATTTTTTGTTATGGTAGCCAAAAAATATTAACATATCCACTGTTATGTCAAGATATGACTCCAATTTTTTGGACTTGAATAGTTTTTTTCAGTGTAGGACCTATATTTCCTGCTGGGCTGCAAAATAATTCAAGAATGAAAGTCTTTTCATAGATTCTTATAAATAAATAACAGATTCTTATAAATAAATAACAGATAACCACATGGATTTCAATTTTGTGTATAAGTAAGGGCTATTTGCTATTAGTCTATTATGCAAGCCAATAAGGGATTTTTAAACTTGTTATCCATACACAAAATTTGCGTGTTACTGGAGTTTCCTGAAGTTCCTAACCAGTATCTTTCCAAGGAGTCTGGTCACTACTTTGAAAAGTATTTCTTGTGCATATCTCAGTTAAGTCAGATTATTCGGAAGGAGCTCAGTTATGCGTGCATTAGTGGCCATGGTTGTCTAACTTTTCTTCATGTGTCTTAAATGTACTTTAAAGGATTACATTAGGTTTTTTGCTTTTGATTGTTTTCTGCTATATTTTTACATGTTCCATTTTAACATTTCGACAATTGTATTGACATTATCCAATACATGACGACATTGCTATTTTTTATTGTTTTTATTTTGTTTGCAAAGCATCTTTTTTTTTTTTTTTTTTTTTTTTGGTTTCTTTTGCCCTCTCTAAGGAGGCCATGGTCAAAATTTCTCTTGGGTGGAAACAGTATGTATAAAAGACTCAGAATTCCCTGCCAACTATGACCTTTTATATTTAAAATAGAAAGAACCAGTACCTGCTAATATCAATAGTAGAATATGAAGTCATGTACAGTTTTGTCTTTAGTTACTGCTGTTACCAACCCCAAATTCAAGTTCGTTTCTTTGTAGTCAAAGCCATGAGAATATAAATTACAGCAGGCTGAGTGTTTACTCTTCGTAGTTTTTTAGGTGTGAATCCAGTTACACAAGCTCTCCAATAGCTTTTCTTCACAACCAGTAAAATGTCTAAAACCCTCGTTAGTGGCAAGGTCATGTGCAAGGTCTTCCATAACATGAAACTATGTGACTCTTGTACTTACCTCACCACCTATGACTCTTCTGCCTTTTTCTCTCTGTTTCAGCCATATTAGGCATCTACTTTTCCAAAAATATGCAAAGCATCTTTCTACCTCAATGTTACTGATCTTGCTATCCCCTCTTCCAAACAGGCCCTTCTCCATTGTATTCACGTGGCTTGGCTCCAACTTCTTGGGCTAGTGCTACAATGTTCCCTCTTCTAAGTGAACTTTCTTGACTGCTATCAAAAAGAATGCCTGCCCTCCCGAGAATGGCATGAACCCAGGAGGTGGAGCTTGCAGTGAGCCAAGATTGCGCCCCTGCACTCCAGCCTGGGCGACACAGCGAGACTCTCTCTCAAAAACAACAACAACAACAAAAAAAGAGTGCCTTCCCTGTCATATTTTATCCCCAGATCCTGCTTACCATTTTTTCCATAGTCCTGTTTGCTACCTAAATATTGGCATATTTTTATTGTCCTTCTCACTAAAATGTAACACCCTGAGGGCAGGGCCTTGTACAGCACAGTCCCCAGCACAAAAAAAGGCACTTATGAAGCCTGAGCTCAATGGAAGAAAATATCTACTGGTTAGCACCTGGTACATTGCATGATATAAAGAAATATTTATAAATTGTTAAAGGCATTAAATTTGTCTGCCTTTGTCTATCTGTGTCTGGAAGATATTCACAGAGTCCTTCCATTGCCCCCATGCTTAATTTGAAAGAATAATAGCATGTTACACTGAAAATCACTGTATGCAACCCATACTAAGACCCTCCCAGGTCTGTCCCTGTTATTAAATGGGGATGCATTTAGTGAGCAACACCATTTAAAAAAAAAAAAAAGCTGACCCACCCTTGCTCAGCTCCCTTAAAATAAATTATGCTGTACATTGTTGAAAAGTGATTTTATTTCTGGTTCAACTCATTCTGTACTGACTTCCCTGAAGGTCAGACTGGTCTTTTTTTAAAAGATATTCTCAATCCCTGATATCGATACTTCTAAGAGTATGGCTCCATTTTAATATCAGCTCATGTGAATATCAAATGAGTGTGCATAAGCTTTTCCCACAGCAGAGTTTCGACATTAAGAAAATTAAAATATGCCCTAATCATAGAATGTTTTAACTGTTGTCTGACATTTTAAAGGATTTTCTCATGAATTTCAGAATAGATTATACTCCTGTCTGGCTTCTTAGGTATAAAAAATAATCTTCTAAGTGATTTAAACTTTATTTCTAATTTATAATAGAAAAAATACGAGAAAAAGAGACAGAGAGAGATTTAATAGAAAATCTGTATGACAAAAAGCTTTGCTTTACCTTTTGTCTTTTTGTCTTATAAGAAGCCAAGGATTTTTTTCTAATATAAAATCACATATAGCTTGTTATTACAATTAACTTCAGAGTCCTACAGGGACATAATAGACTTATTTTAACAGGCATACACTTAGCTTTTTTACAAACTCTTCCAAGGAAAAGGAACTTCTAATCTTTTACACAACTCTGTATAAGGCCAGACCTTTCATTATTTGTATCACATTTTTAAAATTTGGAGTGGGAGTGAAGGGAGGTTCACATTTTCAATTTTTTTCACCCCAGCCCATGCTAAACAAGCTGAGGCTATTATATGGCCCTATGCATCTGACAGTTTTACATCTCTGAGTAATGCTTACTAAATAAAAGTTTAATGTTTACTCTTTTGACATACATTTTTCATGTTTTAATGTGAGCGCTAGGTTTTTCTATCCTATTTGCTCAAGATAAATGTATTCCTTATATTTAGCATCAGGCCAGAATAGCCTTTGCAAAGTTTTTAGGATGATATTTCTCTGATATTAACATTCAAGCTTAAAGATTCTAGAAGTTCTGAACCACTTCAAGTTTCTAGATAGTCAGATGCCTACTTCTCTGTACCTTCTCACATGTAACATTCCATTCTGTTGTGATCTTCAATAAATATCTATTGAACACTCACTATATGCTCAATAATGTCTTTGGCCCTTGGCATGCATGAGTAGGAAAAACAGGAAAGAATCCTCACCTTCCTGTAGCTGAAAAATCTCCTTTTCCCAGAGGAAACACAGTATATACAAAAATAACTAATGAGTAGATCTCATGCTTTATTGGTAGGTACTGAATACTATGGGGAAAAAAAGTGGGGGGGAGGAGTATAGGAAAAAGGAACAAAAATGCACTACAGAAGGGATTTTTTTGTTTATATTTTGGTGGTCAAGTTGGGTAGCATTGACAAGGTGGCACTAAATAAAGATGGAGAAAAATAAGGAGTAAGTCATATAGGGAAAAGCAGATAGAACGTCAAGTCCAAATACCCTAAGAAGCCGACCTGTTACATTTAAGAAAGAAAGAAGTGAGGGTCTGATGTGAATCAGTGTGGTAAGGCAAGGGGAGTAGGAATCTCAGAAGATCTTTTAAGGATTTTGGCAGTCATGGAAAGATTTTGAGAGACAGCAATTTAAGTGTTACTTCAGCTGCTGCACTAAGGACTGGGTGTAGGGAAAGAAGGTAAAGGCAGGAGGACCACTTAACAGGCTACTGCAATAAACTAAGTGATAGGTATTGGTGCCTTGAATCAGAGCTGCAACGGTATTTCTTTTAGCAATTTCCTTTCCACCCACAGTCTACTTCACCTTTGCTAATTGCTACTCATCTTTGGGATTCTACTTTCTCTCACCTCCTTTGTGAAACATTTTCTGATATCCATACGCATATTCACACGTAAAAATCTGGTTCAAATACTCATTCTGTGGGCTTTCATATCATCCTGTCTTTATTTTTGCCAGACTGTAATTTATTATAATCTATATTTCCCTTCTTTACACAATGGCCTCTTTCAAGTCAGGAATTCTTTCTTGTGCATCTATATTGCTATCAATCACCATAATTAGATGAACAGAAAATGCTACATTAATGTTTGCATTATGCATTAAATATCCTAATACTTAATACCCTAATATTTAAAAACATATAATAACAAAATAACTTTCTGGTAACTGTCAACTAGTGTATTTATTTTGTCTTCAAGAAACCACACTAGCTTGGAGAGATCATTTTAATTTTTCTGATTCAAGTGAATTTACCATATATTTCGTCAGGCTAAACGTATAAAGTAAATTTTATTTAACAATCATGTCTTTAACTTACATGTTTTTGCCTTTTAACATTATTTCCAAAAAAGTAGCCTTTGCTAGAAAGTTCGCAAAATGCTCAAGTATTTCAACTTGTGTTTCTGTGTGTGGACATAATACATGTATACTATTTGTGTGTATGTATAAATTTGTGTAAAATGTCTTGTCTTTAATATTTTCTGTGGCAGATTATAAAGGAATTCTACAAAATATCTGTGAAATTGTGTTTTTTAATCATATATTTTATTTTCCATTTCATATTTTATATTTGTTTCTTTCCCCTTCCCTTCTCATTGAGCCATGATTTGAATTTTCCTAAAGGGTTTTCATTTGGATTAAACTGGAATATTCCTTTAAAGAACAAATACCAAATTCCAAATGACTACAAGCTGATTTCAAAAATTATAATGCAATATTTTGTACAAAGGAATGCATGGTTATCTACACAGATGATATTTACACAAAAATTCTTACAATGGATATGATATATGGCCTTGTATAAATCTTTTCTGGGATTTATTCTGTAAAATGAGAATAATTTTAGCTTCTATTTCAGAGTGTTGTGTACTTCAAGTGAGAAAATTCTTGTAAGCACTGAAAACAGCATCTGAATTATATGAAAACAGCATGTGAAATATAGTAAGAGTTCAGTAGATGTAAGTGGCCAAATTTAACTGCTAAATTTTTATTTTTGGTCATAAGTTTCAGAGAGACTTCTAATGTTCAAAATAAAAATATTTACTTCTATATTAATTGTACTTAAAATTTAAGTGTTTTGTATTAATTTTAGGCACACAAGTAACATCTATGTGAAACATTGTAATTATTCTAAAACAAACAGAAGCTGTAAAACTGAATCTAAAATATGGTAGTTTTCATTAGGCATTGTGTTTGCCACATACATGAACATCAACAGTAACATTAACAATAGCCTTTCTTAGAATATGTAAAACTTTAAAATTAACAAAAGAGGTTTCTTTTCTTATTAACACAATTTTTACTGTATTTCCTGAGGGGAAGATTGCCAAAATATGTTTTCTCATATGGTAAAAAATCTGCTGGAGGAGAGTCCATTTACAATGTTCATCTACTTTTGTCTAGTTGGACTGAAAGATACTTTGAAAATATTTACTATCTAGTACCACCAATCTAACTGAAAAGCACAGACCTGGTTATAATTAATTTTTTTAAATCTCTGGTATCTACATATTTTTACCTCTTCTAAGCATCTAGAAGATGACATATTTTATTTTCCTTTTCTCCTCAGAATCTATGTGGTTGCTTCAGGAAGAATATAGTAGAATAATTTAGCCAAAGAGCTTTGAAGCCAGAAAAATGGGACTCAGAACTCTAATCCCTGTATCTCTCTCGTTTTGACTAAGCCAAAATCCTTTTTAAGTCTTTTCTCCTCCTACCCCATAACTGCATCTTCTTTTTTGAACATGGCTAAGGTAAAAAATAATGATACTGTGCTGACTGCTCTTCATTTATATCCATTTTTATGAACCTCAAGTAGGTCCTAATGCTACCAGGCAATTATTAGACATCCCTAGTTTATTCACTTTTCTACCTTTAGAATGCCTATGTCATAATTTCTTCTTCCTCCTCATATTTCCAACACACTTTTCCCCAACCTTACACTCAATCGTGTTTCTTCCTATTTTATTGAAAAAGAAAAATAAATCAGACCTGGATTTTTAAAAGGGACAATCATGTTCATCCACTTATCTGCATTTGTGTGCATGTATCCTATGTTCTCTTTGGATGAACTATCCATGCCCTAGTTAAGATCAACTTCTATATTCATGCACTTAATCACAAGTCCTCTTGATGGCTTAATGGCATAATTCCAGCAATTCTTCCCTAATTATTGTGACTTCAAATTTTCTCAGCCTAAAATTTCATTTCTATTAACATAGAAAGATGCTGTTTGTTCCCACCTTAAACAAATTGTTTAGCCCATTTCCTTCTTCAGTTACTGCCATAATTCTCTTCATCCCTTTAGAGAAAAAATTCCAGCAAACCAGTTTTCTATATTCACTGTCTCTAATTTCTCTCCTAGTCTCTCTTAAACTTTGTCAAATAAGGTTTTCCCTCTTAATTGCCTAGCATTGACCTTACTTCAATGGTATGAAAGGTTATTATTTATTTATTTATTTATTTACTTATTTATTTTGAGACAGATTTTTGCTCTTGTCGCCCAGGCTGGAGTGCAATGGTGCAATCTGGGCTCACTGCAACCTCTGCTTCCTGGGTTCAAGCGATTCTCTTGCCTCAGCCTCCTGAGTAGCTGGGATTACAGGTGCCCACCACAATGCCCATCCGATTTTCTTGTATTTTTAGTACAGACGGGGTTTCAGTGAAAGGTTATTTCTAAAGGTCCATTTTACTTTTCATAATAATAGTAATTTACATGGTTAATCACTCTATCTTCCTTGAGTTTCCTTCTATTTTCTGGCCATTTTCTGTCAGTTTCCTTTACTGATCTTATATCATCTCCCCAACTTCTAATTATGGAAATGCTCCCATAGGTTAGTATTTTTGTCCCTCTTTCATAGTCTACTCTTTTCCTAAGTAATAACACACAGTTTTATACTTTTAAGCATTAGCTAGGCATATACATATAGAGAAATATGCATATATAGCTAGACAGATACATAGGTGATAGATAGATGACAGATAGATGATAGATAGATAGATAGATAGATAGATAGATAGATAGATAGATAGATAATAGATAATAGATAGATAGATGATATAGATAGATAGATAGATGATAGATAGATAGATAGATAGATAGATAGATAGATATAGATAGATAGATAGATAGATAGATAGATAGATAGCTCTAAATTCCTATCATCAGCCCGTATTGCCCCACTGAACTGAACTTTATTTCAACTGTCTATTTGGCAGCTTCACTTGGATATTTGTTAGGAATCTCAGTCATAACACTTGTAAAATTGAGCTCCTGTTAGTCCATACCCAAGCCTGCTTCTCGTTTAATCTTTTGCGTCTTAGGTAATAAGAAACCTATCTTCATAGTTGCTTAGACAGAAAACCTTGATATACTCATCAGCTTCAGAGTGTATACAGCACATGCTCACTTCTCATCATCTTCACTGATGTCTTCTTGGTCCAAGTACTCTGATCTCACAACTTCATTAGTGCATTAACCCCAGACAGGTGTCTCTGCAACAGTTTGCCTCTGGGACACTACTGTCAACGTTGCACTCAGGGGAATTTTTTGACAGCTTTTGTTGCACCATAATTAGCATTAAAAATTATACATATTTAAGTGTTCATTTAAATAATATTCGATGTATGTATACACTCATGAAACCATCATGGCAATCAACAGAGAGGTCCTTTTTATAATATACATCAGATTATTTTCCTTCTGTGTTTTCCTCTTCATACAGAACAAAAGCTAGAATCATCCTTCATTGGCTTATGAAGCATTTCGTAATTTAGCTTGTCACCTCCAAGAGTTCATGTCCTATCCTACTGCTCTTCTTCTCCTTCACACGCCTCTAACAAGATTACCCCATATTCTTTGTCAGACACAGCCAGTAACACCTCATTTGCTCAGACCTCATTCAATTGTTATCCCTCCATGTAGAATATTATTTTCCCATATCTTACAGAGAGTTCCTCACTGTCCCCAAATTTAAAAGGCACCTTCTCAGTGATACTTTTCATAACCACCATACGAAAATTGTATTCCTCCATACCCTTTTCGTACTTTACATAATACTTCTCTTTAACATTTATCACAATCTATATTACTATATATTTAGTATATATAGTAACACTATATAAATTTCTATTACTATATATGCTAATTCCAAACACTATATAATGTATTACATATTTTAAGTTAACTAATGTTTTCATTCCCATTTTCCCACCTAGAATGTAAGGTCCATGAAAACATGTATTTGTATTTCCTTTGTTCACTGTCCTGTTCAAAGTGCCTAGAACAGGACGTGGTACATAGTAAACAGTCAATATATGTTGGATGAAGACCTAAATAAAGACTTCAGAAGATAAGGCATCTAGATTGTTGAACATGGCTCTTTTATATATAGTAAAAATCATCATGCATGTAATCTGTTGTTCATTAAGTATTTTTCTTTTCTGCTATCACTTCCCTAAGAGCTATTAAACAGGCTGCCAGGAATCATTTTCCTAGACTATACCTATTCCTGATTCCCAGTGCTGTTAGCTCCTCTTTTGTCACACTTCTTTTTTCTTCCTTTTTTCTTTTTATTCTGTGACTAACTGTAACTACTGTTGGCGACTGTTGATCAAAAAAGAAAGAGATGAGTGACAAGAAGTTTTAATATGTCTTATGTAAACAAGTATTATTATTATTTCCATAATTGGATATTAGACAAAATAGGAAAGTAATCTTGAAGAGTTTCATACGAGTGGCCTTTCTGCATTGTTTAGTTACTCACCTTATATAGATCTGTTGTCAATTCAAAATTGCTAACAAAATTTTAGAATATTTTTAGAGCATTTTCAAGATGTGCTCTTCTTGGTCTGATGTGTGTGTTGAGTTTCTCCGATTTTAAACAAATAAACAAACATGATAACAAGTGTAAATAAATTACTTTTTAAATAAATTAATCCCTAAATGTGCAGTCTCTATATTGTATGAGCTGTTAGAGAATCCCATGGCACAAAGAGCCTTCATTTGAAATTTCAGTCCAGCTTACAGCATTTTTATTGATTCCTAAGCAGTATCTCCACCCTGTCACCTGTCTCACTGGAATAAGGTGTGGACCAGTAACAGAAACTGTCTATTTATCTGTTTTTTGGTGCATCCCTGAAATAGCAAAACTCATGACTAAAGCACTTGGAAAATGGTAGAGCCATTCTTCAGGATTTTATTTTCCTTCTTTATTATAATTAACATTTTAAACTCTGAGCCTTATTACAGATTATTAGCTTTTCTATAATTGGAAGAGATGATGATTCCCTGAAAAGTAATCTTTCCTGTATATAAAAGGAACAAAAATGTCTAAAATTTTGAAATACTGATACTTAGTTATTAAGAAATGCTACATAAGAGAATTCTAAAGTGGCATGTTCAAAAGGAAAGTACGCTATAAACAATATGTCTAAATGGGTAATTTAAATAAATAATGTGCATTACATGTCATGATTTATTTTGCATTTAAAATATATCACCTTATTTTCTACCAAAAATGCAAATAGTGAAATAAAAATAAAATATATTTACAGTATGTTTTTGTCAGTTCTGTGAGAAAAAATGCACAAAAAAGAAGCACAGAGGAGACTGTATGATAGATAAATGCAAATAGAATTTTAAAAGCCTCCTTCAGTTAGAGAAACTCAGAAAAAAAAAATCTACAGGGAACACTGCCTTGTGCCTACATTTTAGAGGAAAAAATGGCTATATGTTTTTGGAAAAAACCCTTATATTTGAGGTCGGTGTTTAAAAATTTTCTGAAAGAAATTTATTGAAGACATATTTTTTCTAAATTCTGGGTCCCACTAAATTAATACTTCTAAAATTATACTTGTTATATTTAATGCCTATATTTATGCACATATAAATACATGCATACCATACGTATTAGTCTGTGTTTTTTGCTATAAATGAATACCTGAGACTGAAAACTTTATAAAGAAAAGAGGTTTATTTGGTTCGTGATTTTGCAGGCTGTGCATGAATGGCATTAACATCTGTTCAGTTTTTGGCAAAGCCTTAGGAAGTTCTTACTCATGGCAGAAGGTGAAGGGGGAGCAGGTGCATCACACGGCAGAGAAGGGGAGGCAGAGAGGAGGAGGTGTCAGGCTTTTTTAAACAACCAGCTTTCAAAGGAACTAATAAAGTGAGAACTCACTCATTGCCACTGGTAGGACACTAAACTATTTATGTTGGATCCATCCCCAAGACTCAAACGCCACGTCCTATTAAGCCCCGCTTCCAACACTGGAGATCACATTTCAGCATGAAATTTGGAGGGAACATACATCCAAACTATATCACCATACAACATTTATTTAGAAACTAGAGAGTACTGTATGAAAAGAAGACTTCTCTCAAAAGATGCATACATTGTATTGAAGCCATGTTAATAATTATTTTGTTAGAAATTAGCAGAAAACTAACCCGTTAATCCTAAGTGGATGACATGTTATAGGTAGAAATGGATTAAGCATGGAGCCCTGCTCCCTGCCCAAAAAAAAGCAGCAATTTTCACTTTTTAAAAATAGTTTTTATCCAAAAGTGTAACTAACACTTAGCTGAGTGCCTGGCTCCTCATAAGCACTCAGTATTTAATTATTATTTGTGAACTAAATAGAAGAACAGAGAAGACATGGAAAAGTATTTAGGGATTTAGATTTTTGAAAAACACATACAGAGAAACTGGAGTGAAGCAAATATGAACTTCATTTATCATTTAACTTTCACAAGGGGTCAATTCTAAGTAGAATTATAGATACAAAAAGGAACTCACGGATATGAGTAGGTCCATGGATTTTCATGGCATTAGCCCATCTTCTCTCAGCACCCACGGCCTAGGGACAACAGCAGATCTCTTTGATCACCAGCGTGGACCTGGGTGCAATGTAAGAACATAATGTAAACATGGAATGAATAAAATAGGGAAGTTTTGATTACATATTATTTCTAGATATTTAGAGTAATACCTATTCTTCAACACACCTGCCATTCCTTTACCAGTTGACATTTCGTTACTATTGACCCCTAGATTTAATCATAAAATACCATATGAATTTTTCATAAACAACAGCTCTGTGGCATTTCTATACTTTTTAATAGTAGCTAAAGTTATATTTGTGCTTATCACAGTCATAAACACAAAAAAGCAGCAGAATGTGGGTTGAGAGGCTAAATGTATCTAAATATTTTATTATTGGTACCATGGTAGATCATGACAAATATTATTACACAGGCAAGAGAAGTCAGATGTGAATTTCCCTCATTTGGTTTATTTCTACTTTCTGTTCATTCATATTAGTAGTTTTACATATTTACATGTGTATACACACACACGCGTCTAGGCATATTTGAGTGTGTGTATCCCCAAAATCACAATTAACATGGACAAGTTTCCCTAAGACATTCCTAGGTTCCACATTTATTATTTCATACACAGCAAACCAGAGAAAGGTCTACGCCTTTTCAGCAGTTAAAAAGAAAAGCCCTCTGATTTGCTCAAAGCAATTCCTTTACAGAAGAAAAAGATTTGGTTAAGCTCTCAACACCATTACAAAATTAATAAGATTTCTCAGAGTTCTCTGACCATTTTATTCTTTTAACATTTTGACTCAACTATGGAGTTTAAACTATATGAGAACTAGCAAAATAAATACCAGCTCAGGCAATAATCTTTCACTGGAGCCAAACTGAAAGTCAGTCATCTGGGGAGATTGAATCTGTCATAATACTGGACTGCTTTCTTATCAACAAGCCATTCCTTTTTAATAGAAGTAGAATCTTGAAATGGATAAAAACAAATTAAATGAGGTTTATCAGTACTTTCTTCAAGATGTTATTGTGCCATCTTTATTTGGGGAAGATTTCAAAAGAGAAAGCAAACAGAATTGTTACGTCTGAATGAAGTAATTAAATTCTCAATTTGCCTACAATCATTTATTTGTAATGGTAGCAATTCCAAATTTGATTAATAGCATGTTCTCCTTCTGGTAATTAAACATTCTGCCAAATTTCCTAAAATTAAGATGTTTGCAAAAAGCCACACGGACCTCCAAGGATTCAAGAAGAATGTCTTAAGACTGAGATTCTAATAAATAGTTTTGTAACTCTAATATTGTTACATGGTCCTGGAGAACAGCGGGATGGCTGGAGTTCCCTATTTCACTGAAGATGAGGGATGATGCACATTGTCTTTATTCCATGTGACTTTTCCTCTGAAGACATAAATTATGCAGCCCTGACATCAAAGTAAGTAGTCTTGATCACATCCTTGGGTTGAAAAAATGCAAGGAGCATTACAGCATAGAAACAATGTATAAAAGTTTTACATCACAGTCGGCTTCACAGCTGCTACTAACTTTCTTAAGTTCTTTAATTATTTTTAAATCATATGGTCCTACGTTTTTTCAGTATTATTATCAAAGGTAATCTTGAAAAAGATATGAATATCTTACCTGAATTCATCTTTGCAGGGTAATGTTGAATGATAAGAAGAAGAAGCAGAAATAGGCTCAGAAAACTAAAACAGAATAAAATATTTAGAAGTGAGGCTATAAATGAAGAAAGCAGGAGATGCACAAAAAAGCGGAAAGAAAGGAACAGAAATAAAAATTCAAGAACACATGGTGTAAAGGCATATCGTCCTTAGTACTGACTCACGTTTCTCTTGAAAAAAGAACTATAGATTGCCTAAGCTTGACCTATACTATCTGATTGTTCATGTTATTTATAGACACTATAGAATTTGTGCTGATCACAAAGAGTCTCATTGACTATTCATAGATTTCATTTATCTGAGCAGGTGGTAATTAGTAATCAACCACGTAGTAAAATTGTTTAAAATAATTCAAAAAAAAATTTTAATACAGAATTACATCTACACAGAGCACACATTTTTCAATAGAAAAAAATGTTTGTAGAAATACTTCCAAAGTGGTTACTATAAACTCAGTAATAAAAGTTCCATGAATATGGGTTTACAGTACATCAATAATTCTATTTCTCTTCTTATTTTAGGAGTAAAAGATAGATATTTATATTATCTAATGACCAGTTTTTAAAGAAGTGTTGCTTAAATAAAAATATAAATATGGAGAAGCTGAAATGCATGTTTTAAAACAAAATTATGGAAAATAAAATATCTAAATATTTAATGTGAAGTCTAATGCCTGATGACAATTATCATTTTTCCAAATTTGTGCTCTCAGGTAGCAATGGCTATTGTGTAATCAGGAAAAGAATGAGCTTGCCCTGCAGGTCATCATTCTCTCTTCTCACCTGCTATATGCAATTTTCTTTCTGCTCAGTTAACTCTTAACTATCTATAGTAATGGAGGGATACATTTCTGCAAGTAACATAATTGTTACATATTTTAGTGAATAATTTCCCCATCATCAAAGCTTCCCTCAGAAATAAAAAGAAAAGAGATATTTGGGTTAGCTATTGAACTCACACAATTAACTTTGGTATTTGATCTCCCCTTTCTTAAATTCATGGAAAACAATATGATTTCTAGATAAGTAAACTTGTTTTCTCGATATACAATCAAAGGTAAACTCCAGGAAATAATAATATTTCCAAGAAGAAAGGGATCAGACAGTAAAAAATCTCTATGCTTTATTATATTGATTTTCATTTCAAACCTTTTTTGAAAAATAAAATGTTAGAGGTATTACAAAGAAATATTTCTTCTCAAATCACTAGAGGGCAGTATGCCAAGAAATTACCCTCCAAAATGTGTGTGCGAATTTTCTACAAATGAGGACATTTTCTTACATTACCATAATACAATCATCAAAATCAACAAATTAACACTGATACTACCAACCATTTGTAATAGTTATCTACTACTGCATTTTAAAAGTCACAAAACAAAATGGCTTAAAACAATAAATTTTTTAATTTCACAATTTCTGTGGATCAGGAATCTAAGTGTGGCTTGCTACGTCTTCCAGTGGTATCCTATGTTTGCAAGCAAGGTATTTACTCTGGCTGTGGTCTCATCTAAAGACTCAACTGAGGGAGGACCTGGTACCAAGCTCGCTCACTTGGTCATTGGCAGGGTTCAGTTGTTCATAGGTTGTTGAGCTGAAGGAGACAGTTCCCCAAGAGCTATTAGTCCGAGGTTTCCCTCACATCCTTGCCAGGTGGGCCTTCCCATAGACCAGTGGTCAATATGGCAGTAAACTTCCAACAGAGTGAAAAAGTGAAAAAGCAACAGATGTAGCACAAGATGGGAGCCACATTCTCTTTGTAAGAGGCATCCTATCACTTTGCTATATAGTTTTCATTAGAAATGAGTTTCTAAGTCCAGCTCACACTAAAAGAAAGGGAATTACACTAGATTGTCAACACCAGGGGTGGGAGGCATTGGGACAATCATGGAATCTGTTTATTATGTCATCTAATCCTCAGAACCTCTTTAAGTTTTGTCAGAGATCTAAAGAACATTATTTATAGCAAATGTTTCCATCAGCATCATCGACTGCAGTTAAATGTTTTGTTTCCTTAGTCTCCTTCAGTCTGGAACATTTCTTCAGTCTGTCCTTGATTTTCATGACATTGGCATTTATGAAAGTTATAGGCCAGTTATTTTGCAAACTGTCTGTCTACTTGAGAAAGTTATAGGCCAGTTATTTTGCAAACTGTCTAATATTTCCTCATTATAAGGTTTTCAGACAGAACTATTACAGTCATAATTGTATATTTTTTTCACTGCTTCCATCAAGTTTCATGCAGTATCAATTTGTCCAATTATTGCTGATGTTCACTTGGATCACTTAAGGTGTTACCAGCCAAACTTCTCCACTATGAAGCTACTGTTTTACCCCCACTTTGTCATATGTTATAATAATATAATTTTTTGTGGGGAGTTGTCTTTACTCTATAGAATATACCATTTTTTATCAAACTCTCTATTTACTCATTTATTTAAATCTATATATTAATGGCTTCCTATTATATTCAGTGCAAAATAATATATTATTACCATGATTTTGATGACCAAATTATCCTTAGTTTGGTCAGTGATGACCTAATGAAACTGACTTTTGATCCATTTGGATATATCTCCCACATTATTTAAACATTTTCTTGCTTTTGAGCATGAGATGCTCCAAGCTCATCTTATACTTTCCCCAACCCAGCCTAAAAATCAGCCATTTCTATAAGAAGGCTGAGTTTCTTTTCTAGTGAGAAAACTGTACTCATTACTATTGAAATGTGATTATTGCCAAACATTCTAAGCTAGGAGATTTTGTGTGTGTGTGTACATAAATAAACATATGCATGCATATGTACATATATATATATGTGTGTGTGTATACAGTCCAGAAATATAGAGATGTATATCTAACAAAAATATGTATCTAACAAATATATCCAAATATATAACTAGCACCACAGTTGTTGTCTAGATTTCTCGTCTTTCTATAGCTTGAATTTTTTTCTTTGATAGTAAGAAATCTGGTTTTCATCATCCTTATTATATTTACTTATTTGATCAATTCCCTTGTATGTAACAAATGTCCCATTTTCATTATCACCTCCTTCCCCATGTGGATACACTTTTCACTACATTGGGGCTCAGATATCCTATGCCAATTATCACTCTGTATGGATGCTCTTTGAAAACGTTTGAGGTTACACTCTCCATGTTGTTGTCACTACATGGACTTTCTCTTCACCCTGCTTGGACTTTGACCTCTCATGCCAGGCTGTCTTAGTTCATTCTATCCTGCTCTAACAGGATACCTGAGACTGAGTAATTTATGATGAGCAGAAATTTTTTTCTCACAGTTCTGGAGGCCAGCAAGACAAAGATTGAGGGGCTAGCATTTGGTGAGGGGCTTCTTGCTGTTATCCCATGGCAGAAGGCAGAAGGGCAGGAGAAGGAAAGACAGAGAGAGGAAAAGTGAACGGGGACCAAAATGCCCCTTTTGTAAGGAACCCACACCCTAAATGATGGTAGAGACCTTTCACCTCCCTGGTTAGCTGTCTCCTTAGGTATGTCATTATTTTTGTGTCAATTGCCAATGGGAATTTGTTCGAAATTTGGCCATCAGCTTGACTGCTATTTGTGTATCGGAGTGCCAGTGATTTTTGCAGGTTGACTTTGTATCCTGAGACTTTGCTAAAAATGTTAATTGTCTACATCAAGTTTAAAATAATGTCTGTGAAGACTTGCAAATTAAAGTAAAATCCAGCCAGGTACAGTGGCTCATGCCTGTAATCTCAGCACTTAAGGAGACTGAGGAGGGAAGATTGCTTGCAGCTGGGAGTTCCAGATCACCCTGGGCAATACAGTGAGACGTTTCCTACAAAAAAATTAAAAAATAAAAAATTTTCTGGGCTTGGTGGTGTGCACCTGTCATCCCGGCTACTTTAGAGTCTGAGTTTGGCAAATGGTTTTAGCCTAGGAGCTCCAGTGAGTTATGACTGTGCCACTGCACTCCACCTGGGTGACAGAGCAAGATCCAGTCTCTGAAATATAAATAAATAAATAAATAAATAAATAAATAAATAAATAAATAAATAAATATCCCATACCAGTTGAGGCTTGAGGAGAACCTATTAAGAGTAGTAACCCTGAATGTCCACTCTGTGGTAAGTAATTCCCAAGAGCCATGCTAGTGATGACAATAGAAACTGTACTTTGACACAATATATAATTTTTTTGTTCAAAATTCTCAAGAAGACACATTTCCCTTTATTCAAATGTTACATTTCAGGAAATTGACTCCAAGGGAATTTAACAATTGTGCGATTTCTGTACAACATGTCTTACAATAAAAATAGCCATTGATAGCTAACTTTTTAATAATATGGCATTACAAAAGTAATATTACAACGCAATGCTAGAGACATTACAATTATTATGTAAATTCACATGTAATGGTAGAGATGATTTATTATAGAGAAGTATGTAATAAAAGAACATATATACTGTGTTACACATTTTTCATGTGATTATATACCTAAACAAATTCTGTAACATTATTAATTTGTGTTTTCACTAATTATTTCTACCCTACTTGCATCATATCCTAAATATATTAATTTACCCTATCTCTTCCATTCTGCTATTTGATGTGTGCTTTAAATTGATTTAAAAAATCATGGGATTCAATATTTAAATTTGGTCTGAAAGCCTTTCTGTTCCGTGATCTCTGCAATGCCATGACTATTAGTGTTCTTGTAGGTTATCATTGGTTTCATCCCAAATGACACGCGAGAGTCATTTGGGATGAAACTCCATCCACCATCTCAGGTAACAACATTTGCTAAATATCCGGGTTGGATAACTGAGAACGTATACATAATCTTAAAAGCACTGTACCTCCACACATTGAGATAAATAAACAAGCTTAGTATAAGGGTGTGTGTGTGTGTCTGTCTGTCTGTGTGTCTGTTTGTGTGTGAGAAATATGACAGGGAAGGAGTTTCACAAATTAATAGGAAAGTTGTTTGGAAAGATAGTTTTAGATTTCTTCTTGTTAATTTGTCATTTTAGACAAAAAGTTATAGTTTAAAATTGGAGAAAATTATGTTTAATAATACGGTTTGTATATTGCAATTTTAACTTTTAGTGATATTTAAATGTTTGTTCACATTATATCCCAATCATTTTTATGGTATGTTCCAATAAAGAAAAAAGACAAATATAATCCCAGAGATATTCTATTTAGCCTAATTGTTTAATTTTAAGCACATATGATATTTTGGCAGATTTTAAAGGATTTACACTTTTTTTTTCAGGGAAGGGGGCATTGCTGTGATAGCAATCACAACAATTCTTGGGGCGAAATTTAACTAAGATACTGTGGTATCTTAGTCTTGCTCATGAGACCACAGAAACACCTGGTAAGAATAGTTTCCACGAAGGGCCCCCTGGGGTAAGACATCCCCAAGCACTATGCTAGATCAATGGAAGTGATTATTATGTACAGGCTAAAGTTAGCTGGATCTGAGAAGTCCAAGCCATAGTCCAAGAGTAAAACGGAAGTAGTGTTAAGCATTGGGAATGAAATAATAGAAAAGAGAGAATAAGTTTGACAGCTGAGAATAAAGATCAAATCATAAATTCTATTTGATGTTAATCTTCAGACTACTTAGAGGTTATGAGCAGCCAAGAAATTTCTCTCTAAAGGGGTGCCATTTCAGTCACCACCTGTCTTAGTCTGCTCAGGTTGCTATAACAAAATATTATAAAGCAAGTGTCTTAAACACAGAAATTTATTTCTCATCATTTTGGAGGTTAGGAAGTGTAAGATCAAGGTGCCAGCAGGTAGGATTCATTCTGAGGCCTCTTCTGGCTTGTAAGCAGCTACCATCTTGCTTTGTGCAAGGTGTTTTGTGCTTTGTCCTCAGCGCACCCTTGCTCTCTCTCTTCCTCTTCTTATAAGACCCAAAGTCTTGTAGAACTAGAACCACCCCCCCTTACAAATGCATTTAACTTTACTGCCTAATCACTGTATCACCAAATATAGTCACATTGTAGGTTAAGGATCCTAATGTAAGTTTTTGAAGAACACAATTCAGCCTATAGCATCACCTGAAGCGAAAAAAGTCTACTATGAAAAATGATAAGTGAAGAATATTCTGAAAATAAGAAACAGCAAAGGTAAAATTTAGAGAAATTAATCTGTGGAATATGTTCCAGGGACAGAGGAAAGCCAATGTGGCTAGAGGAGAAATATAATAGAAAAATAATGGAAGGGGATAATGCTAAAACATAACCCAGCCCTGGTTACTCTGGAACAGCTTAACAGGGTTCTCAGTGTGTTTGAACTTACTCCAGACTGATGGAAGCCATTGGAGGGCCTGATTTAATTTAAGGTGTTGAGATTTTTATTTCTTGGGTTTTCTGTTTGTTTGTTTGTTTGTTCGTTTGTTGTTTTTCAAAATTACATTGGCCGCTTTGTTAAAATGTGTCTATTAAGGGAACAAGAATAGCAGCAGAGATAGCATTAAGAAATCAGTAACTGCCCTATTAGTTACAGAATATTAGTGCCTAATATTCTCTCACATTAGCTGAATTTTTTTCACAGTGCATCTTATGATACATTTGTTGACTGAAAATTTATTTTAGAAATCTAGTATCATCTAGAAATCCATACAATCATATACATTTTTAAATGATGAAATTATTATGCAGGGTTACTGATGTTTGAATAAATATCACAGCTAGATATCTGTGAATACATACCAACTTATTAATGATTCAGACACCTTGCAATGCACCTGAACCTCTTGTTGAGAAGGTTGCTCAGTTTGGGCATAGTTAGTAGATCTCTTGATATGGTCATAACACTTAATAGAAATTTTTATATTTCAAGAGTGAATAGTGGACTTTCATAAATTCCTAGTACCTATGAAAGAAGACATCCCTATTTTCTCACTTTGATAAGGAAATCGGGGATGGTATACAACTGGTTCTCCCTCCCAAACCCAAGGAAGTAAACTGTAAAACAGAATGTTAAAAAACCTTCTGAACTGTGTGGTTGTCTTTCAAAGCTAGGATCAACATCTCAGTCCAGTTAGATATATGTTCATTTGCAAAATGGGTTGACCTATCCTAGCATGAAAGAAAGAAATCTGGAGGGAAAAAAAAATGGCTGTTTGCTGTGATCAGACAGAAAGAGAACAATTCCCAATCCTAATTCTCTTGTCTTGACGAGGTAAGGAAAAAGGACTCTACTGTTGCCTACTATCCTCTGAGTTAGAAACTTGGAAGATGGTAAAGATCAAGGATTATAGGATTGATGGAGATCGAATCCTTCCAAAGAATCTTATGTCATGCCATTATAAGGGAAACAAGCAGATGATGCAGTCACATCTCCAAAGGAACCACCAAGACCTGGAGAGATGCCTGCCAACAAGGTCTGCTAGGGCCTCCATACAACATACTCCACCAAAGACTGAGCCATGAACTATGTATATCACCATTAGGGTCAATAAGAAGGGTCAACAACCCTGTCTTTCCAGCTTTGCAGTTACCCACAAACTAAGAAGCATTTAGTACTAACATTGAAGATACCAAATCACTAAGATTAGTGGTGTAGGAGATCTTTTTATTTTTCCCCTCCTCTCACTAGTATACAAGGAATAAGCCCCAAGAAGATGGAAGAAATTGAAAGAGAATAGACAACTCTTGCCTTTAGTCCAGAGCCATGTCTCACCTATTGTTATTAAAAATGAATACGATGGCCAGGCAGGGTGGCTCACGACTGTAATCCCAGCACTTTGGGAGGCCGAGGTGAAGGTATCTCTTGAGATCAGGAGTTCGAGACCAGCCTGGCCGACATGGCAAAACCCCATCTCAACTAAAAATCCCAAAAGTAGCTGGACATTGTGGTGCATGCCTGTAATCCCAGCTACTCAGGAGACTGAGGCACAAGAATCCAAGAATCGCTTGAACCTTGGGAGGTGGAGTTTGCAGTGAGCAGAGGTTGCACCTCCAGCCTGGAGGACAGAGTGAGACTCTGTCAAAAACAACAACAATAACAAAAAAAAAAACCCACGAATATGAGATTAAAATCCAATTGACAGCATTGAATTTCAGGTCTAAATTACCTTTAAAAATGGAATCAGGCTAAAATTTTGTCAAGGAAAACTTTTTCACCAGCAGAGTAGACTCAAGATAGTACATCTGTCAATAGTTAGGAGAAGATAATAAAATATTTGTATATGTATGGTTTCAGTTGGTTGAAACGCCTTGTGAAATCAGTTAGATGAATTTAATAGAAGATGGCTCATTAAGTACCAATTGCCTTCACTTGTTCCAACTGCAATCCTTTTTACAACTGGAATAAGTAAATAGCATAGTGGTATAAATAGTATACATTGTGGAATGACCCCCAGATATATTGCTTACCTCCTTTGACGAAAATGAACTGACTTAAAAGAAAATAAGTTATTGTAAACAAAATGTAGTTTAAAAAGCCTTTACCTGGTTGTTTAGCAGAAACACAATTGCCCCAATAAGAAGACTTGAGGGTTATCATTTAGCCCTCTTCTGGCAGATAAGTCCTTGTACTCTTGAAAGATTGAGATTCACTTTCTCACACTTCTCTGACATCAGTCACTTCAGACACAATGGTAACAACTCCTCGCTCTAAAGGTCCAAAGGAAGTGGGTAACATCTTTGAACGGTTTCTTCTTTCAAAGAGTGGTGCTGTAAAGGAAGTAAGGAGGAGAAGGAGCTGCATAGGGTATCGTCATGCAGCGCACATTGCTCTATCAGCAGCCTGTAAGGCACAACATCTATCACACGGAAACCTGAAAGAGACTCAACAGGCTGGCTCCTATGAAGCAGGCTTACCTCTTTCAGGAAGGACAAAATCAAGAACTAATTAAAGACACAAAAATAAAACAAACCATCTATTAAATGAAAACAGCATAAAGAAAATGACTGAAAAAATTTAGGAATTATTTTTAAGCATTTTACAAAACACCTCAGTAAAGACCCATTCAATTTGTGGGTTATTTTAATAAAATTTTTTTATTTAAAAAATACAAAGGAAAGGAAATAAAGAAATCTAATTATAGGACAAGTACTGCTTTCAGAAATTTGTGACTGTGAAAATCAACTCAAAGAGCATTCAAATCTAACAATGACTTAGTGCATTTATTCTAGAATTCTGAATTACTTAAGCATTAAGAAACTCTCTTCTGGCATTTTTAAAAATGTAAACATATACTTTTGAATATCCCTAAAACACAGTAAATGCATAAATACATGCAATGTGTCATGCACCAATGCTGTTCATTTTTTACTTCCTTAAATCAAGCTAATACATTCTTTTCTGTTAACAAGGAATGTATGCTTTAACTGTCCTGAAATGTGAAAAGTTGTGAGTCTGTTTATTGTTGTTAATAATAACAAAATAACCATATTTGGATAAATTTTTATACAAAATACCTTACAGTTTCTCACAAAAAGAAAGGACAAATTCCCAGGCAAGATAAAAATGTTAACTAGCAAGATGAAGAATCGAAAGTGATGGAAAAAATCATCAGGGATAAAAATTTTAAGGTTGAACTGCTTTCCAGAGTGTATTCAGATTCCTGAAACAATAGTTTTCAAGGTAACCTTTGGGAAGCACTGCTCTAGTGATTTCTTCAGTGTCTTCTGTGACTACACTCTCCATGGAACTAAAGAAAATTTCACCTACTCTGGAATGATTTGGGTCAATTAGATGTTATAAGTTATTTTCTTATTTTGCCCAAATGCCTCAACCCTTCCAACACCCCACCTTCCAGTACCTGTCCTCTCACCTCTCTGTAACAGATGGATGTCTTTCTTTTTCTTTTTCTTTTCAGTCTGGAGATCTCTAGGATTAAATGTTCAATGCATTCTCAATGCTCTTACTGGAACTTAGTAAAGAGGAACTATTACCTTCAGTCTCCCTGATATGATTGCTGTCTGTATGAAGTCTCAAATTGTATTAGATTTTGTTGCCATATAACATTAGATTGTAATGCCTCCCGTGTTCACTCATACTGTATTTCAAATGTAGGAATTTTTCAGGGACACTAGTTTTCAGTTAATTCATTTTCTGTGTGTATGTGGATTTGTGTGTGCTTCTTTGTACTGTTAAAGGTTAAAGTGACTTTATTTTATGTGTTATCTATAAATGCTTCTAAGAAATATATCTTCTTATTCCCTCAGGTGTTTTTTCCAAAATTAAAAGTGGCAATTAGTATACTGTTCATATCTCATATGATGACAGAATCATATTAAGTGGATGGTAATTTATCTTCAATCTCTTTTTCTTATGTTTATAAACTTCCTAAAACATACATTATGGTAAAACATATTACAATCAGTCCTGTTATTTCCTGAAGTCATTTCCAAGTATTTCTTCCTCTCTTTCATAGATAAATTTCTTAATAATGTCTACTGGCTTATATTATTCATTAATTCACCCAACAAAAATATGTGACCTATTTTGATCAGGATATTAGACTAACAGAAGGAATACATGATAATCCACAAAAATAGAATTAATGTTCTAAAATTTACATGAAACCACGGAAGACCTCAAACAGCCAAAGCAATCTTGAGAAAAAGAGAACAAAGCTGGAGTTATCACATACCAGACTTGAAAATTTACTAGAAACCTGTATCTAAAACAGCATGATATTTTCTTAACAACAAACACACGGACCGATGGAGCAGAATAGAGAACCCAGATACAGATCCATGAATTTGCAACCAACTACTATTTGACTAGGATACAAGACATACAATGGGAAAATGACATTCTTCAGTAAGTAGTCCTGGGGAAACTGGATAAATACATGCAGGAGAACAAAGCTAGACCCCTGTCTCTCGTCATACACAAAAATCAAATCAAAATGGATAAAGACTTAAACCTAAGATCTGAAACTATGAATCTACTAAAAGAAACCATTGGAGAAACACTCCAGGACATTGGCCTGGGCAAAGATCTTTTGTGTAAGACCACAAAAGCATAGGGAACCTAAGAATAGACAATCGTGATTACAGCAAGCCAAAAAGCTTTTGCAGAGCAAACACCCAACAGAGTGTAGAGAAAACCCACAGAATGGGGAAAAAAAGTGCAAACTATCCATTTGACAAGGGATTAATAACCAGAATATGTGAAAATCTCAAACAACTCAGAAAATAATAATAATAATTCAATTAAAAAATGTGCCAAAGATCTAGACGTTTTTCAAAAGAAGGCATACAAATGGCCAATGAGTATATCAAAAGATGCTCAACGTTACTAATCATCAGAGAAATGTAAATGAAAGCCATAATGCAACATCATCTCACTCCAGTTTAAAGGACCTATATGTAAAACACATGTAATAACAGACACTGGTGAGGATGTGCAGAAAAGGGAACCCTTGTACATTGTTGGTAAAAGTACAAATTAGTACTACAGCCACCTTTTGAGAGGTTACTCAAAAAACTAAAAATAGAACTACCATATGATCTAGCAATTCACTACTTGGGTATAGCTCCAAAAGAAAGGAAATCAGTACATCAAAGAGATCTTGGCACTCTCATGCTTATTGCAGCACTCTTCACAATAGCCAAAATATGGAATCAACCTGAGTGCCCACTGATGGATGCATAAATAAGGAAAATGTGGTATGCATACACAATGGAATTTATTCAGCCATTAAAAAAAAAAAGAAATCCTGCCATTAGCAGCGACATAGATGGAGCTGGAGGCCATTATGTTAACTGAAATAAACCAAACACCAAAAGACAAATATCACAGGTTCTTATTCATATGCTAAAAAAGTGGGTTTCATGATGATTGGTGGTTATGAGACACCAGGAAGTGCAGGGGCTAGGGGGTGATGAAGTTAAAAACAGCTATAAGTATATTTATTACCACTGAATCCTAAGCTTAAAAATGCTATAGATGGCAAATTAGAAAAAAATAAGACAACCAGGATGAAATCTCCACCCTTAATAAAGTTAAAATTTAGTGAAAAAGACTGATTAATACCATAGGGTAACTCTTTGAGATATTAATATGTCTTTTTCTGGTTCTTATAAGCAATCACCATATTGGTTTCCAATAATGTATATCAAATTGGCATAAATTTAGTGGTTTAAAAAATATATATTTTATTATCTCATATTGGCTGTAGGTCAGAAGTCTGGACACTGTGTAGTTGGGTTTTCTGGCCTCATTTTCACAAGGCTAAAATCAAAGTGCCAAACCAAGTCACGTTCTCATCTGGAGATCAAGATCCTCTTCCAAGCTCACTGACTTTTGTCAGAATTTATTTCTTTGAAGTCATAGGATGGAAACCCTGTTTTCTTGCTGTCCACTGAAGGTCACTCTCAAGTCTCAGAGACTGCCCACAGTTGTCTGTCACATGGCCCTCTATACAACATGATAATTTTCTCATACAAAGTCACCAAAAGAGCATTTAATGCAGCTTCAAATCTCTATCTGATTATGCTTTCTGAAATCTAGACCCTCTTTTAAGAGGTCCACTTGATTAGGTTAGCTCCCACCCACCCACACACATATACTCAAGGACAGGAAATTACACAAGGTGTCTCGAAAAAAAGAGCAGGAATTGTGAGGATCACCTTAAAATTCTGCTTGTTTTCCTAAGAAGATTGCTAAAAAGCTTTTTGTTTTTGTTTTACCTCCCTTCAAGGATTGTTAACAAACATTTGTGGAACAGGCGGAAAAATTGAGAGACCTAAAATTTTATCCCTACCAGAGTCTTAGAGTAGATGGAATTCTTGAAATCCTTGAAGACAAAAATGTCAAAGTATAGAAGTGGTGGAAATGTTCCAATTTGAAGGAAAAAAAGTGTTCTGAGTGATGTTTTTGAGGCAAGAGAGAGACAGTGGCTACGTGGCTTCAGTAATTGGTGGGATGTGACCCATGGAAGGTATCAGGTAATAAAGGCTGAATGAGCTGGTAAGAGAGACTGAACTTCAGTTGTCAGGGCTTCCAGCCTCAGCCAAGTCACGACTTCCCAAGCTTGACAGAGTCAGCAAAACCTCTCTCAATGAGAATAGCAGGAGTGACCACTATTCACTAAGAAAAGGGCTTGTCATTGGATGTGTTTAATCTCATGAGAAACTTGTAACTCTGGAGAGGAAGAAGTTCCTTCTTAACAGGTCTAGAGTTGGATTTTCCCTTGAGTGGAAAATTTAAACCTTAGAATAGATAATCCAGTTTAAAGAATACATTTTTAAAAATGAACGAGATACTTTTTACATTTTATTGAGTGAAATTCATCCCCATTATATATGAAAACAGAAAAAGTATAACTCAGTGTGATAGGGGTTATAATACCTACATGCATGAAACATTTGCAATTATGGAAGGACTCCGTCTAAATAAGTAGGAGGCTGGACCTGTCCTCCAGGAGGAAATAACATATCTGAGTGTTAAAAAGTATGAGATAAAGAAGAAATCACGGTGGAAATAGAGGTAGAGAAGTAGGGAAAAGAGGTTGGGGATCTGATTTTCTTATACTTACAGGTGTAGAAATAAAAGTTCAAAAAGGTGTGATAAGAAGACACAGCTAAATGGCGACATTAGGATTGGCATTCCATGTTTATGAGTTTTTCAGAATAGACTCTGTCTAGAGAGAATCATTACATAAACAGATACTCCCTTAACCACTTTCTTTTTTAAAAGAAAGATTTTGAAAAGTTTAAGTGTTGGAGGCTAACATGAATTTCTTATTAATATATACCAGTGGGAGATATTGTCTTATCAATAAACATGTTAATTGGGCTTAGTTGACAGTTGAGAGAGAAAGTTATATAATAGGGGTCACAAACTTGAAAGCTACAGGGCCATGCTGTTAATGTAAATGAGAGAAACAACCTAAATCCAAGCATAATACAAAAGAGGCTGGAAGAGCTTCTGAGAACTGGGGACCATCTAACCTTTCTAGAGGGGTAGCTTCTATTCAGCCCTTACCAATTACTGTCATGCCGAAAGGCAAAGTTAACAGTGCTACAGTTTCAAATTGCTTCTGAGAAAAGCTGCAAATGTAGATTTAAGTATTGATAATGGTTGCACTAGGCAAAACATCTAAGAAATGGAGCCAACAGTTTATGCACTCTGCTGTAAAACAATAGAATATGATATAATTCTCATGAGTTAGGGAAGGTGATTAAACAGTTCAGAGTTAGGTAAGCAAAGGGGAAGTAATCTGAGAGAGAGAGACTGATAAGGAGAAAGGATAGCAAATGAAATAAACTTTATAAACTCTAAAAATGTGTCCAGTGTTGAAACTGCTTAGAATAAAAGTCTATTACAGCATTCGATGCAACTCAAGTTTTCTCCACCAACTTGTCAATGGATCACCTTGCGATTCTGTTGGATAAGTGACAGTAAAATCTATTTCATCTCTGATCAAATCTAAACACAGTGACTGCTGAAGTGCTTTCTAGGAGCTGTCTCTTCCTCTGAAAAGAACAGAACTGGAGTATTTCATCTACCAACATTTCTTAAATGCTAAATATTTATTGTGTGTGACTGAGTATGTGTGTGTATCCACACGTGCATGTGTGTTTCTTTCATTCCCACTCCTCTTGGGCAAATTTAACCATATGTTTATGCACATGAAATAATATATCTTATCTCTTACTATGTTGTGACTACACATGCTATGGAGAAAAAGCAAAATAAATAATCTGTGCTTTTAAGCTGAAGTTCATTTTGGTGGCCAGAGTAAAAGTAAAATTGGTTTCCTTTCTTGTGTCCAAATTATAGAGGCATTTATTTGCCTGACTAAACATAATTCTGTAAATCTTAGGCATTAGTTACTTGTTTCACAACAGAGTAATTCAGAGGAAGTATCAATGAGGACTCAGAGTTACTGAAAATACAAAAAAAAAGTAAGGCTGAATAAGTTAGGTCTAGTTGGAAAATGGTGGTATTTGGATTAGGAAATCGTGTAGTTTTCTTTCATAGAAAGATATTACCTATGTATATATGTATTTGGCACATGCTAAACTTTTTCAGGAAAGTCAGAGAAAGATGATTTCAGGACTTCCAGGCTGGACCCTTGAAAAGATAATATTCGGAGAATTGCATTCATGTCAAAGAGAAGTTTCTCTCTCAGCTGAACCAGCCATGTCAATCTCTACAGCAAATTTATTGCATCTTCTGCCTCAGGTGATGTTGAAATCCTACCTCGTTTAATTCTTTCTTCTCTCACATTAAATCAGTTATGCATCTCACTGCTAAATACGAAAACAGTCTATTCATCAACATGCTTTTTAAATAATTCTAATTTAATAAACTCTATTTCAGCTCGAATGAATAGTTTGATACTCTACCACAGATTTCAACTGATTTCGTATCATGGAAGGAGGGCATGTATTTAAAAGAAAATGGTGGCAGACATGACATCGTATTATTAAAAATTTTAAAAGGCAGAGAACCTCTCTAAGAAATAATAATTTGCTTCTATTAGGTAAATAGACCTTCTGATGTCAGCATTTTTCAAAATGTGAGATTCAGGAAAGTGAAAAGAGACAAAGGGAAGTAGAACTGAATTTCAAGCAAGTAAAGGAATGGCTGTAGGAGGGGGTGGGGTTGTGGGGAAACTCTGCACTTACCCATCTCTGTCCAGTGGTTTTCTTGTTGTTTTCATAGTAGCTTGTGGAACTCCGCAGTAGAAACAGATGTTCAGCACCTCTACCCCATTGTTCTAATGAGGATATTACAGATGATTCACTAAGCAGGCAGGCAACTTGGTTAAACTTCTGGCTTTGGCATTCTGCCTGCTTCCTCTCAGGACCCTAAGCAGACATCTTGAAAGAAATTGCAGCCCCAAGCAATAATTGCCCTCAGCTATTTTCATCTGTCTTACACGCCCCAAGTTCCATGCTCTAGCCTGCTGTTTCATACACTGAAACTGACTTTAGTCACCATAATCTCAAGAGGGGCATATTAATTCCCAATTATGCCACAGAAAATGACCTCCGGGCCACTCTTTTCTGCCTCAGGTCTTGCAGTCCAGCTGGCCTCAGGCATTGGCCCTACCTTGTTGAGTTTCTGTTTTATTTCTGATCTCCTGGGATTCATATCTTATATTAGAGTATGGTCTTATCTTTTTTCTTATTAAATAATATATCTATTTTTGCTATATGCTAAGTGGCAAGGGAATTTTAGAGTACATCTTACAAAATCTGGACTAAAAGTTGTTCATGCTTTTATGATAGATAACTGCAAAAAATGTTAATTTATTTTCTTCTTTATCCTGGAAGTATGACTTTAAATTTGGAAGGACCATCTCAGATGCCTGTGACTTTAATTAGCTAACTATATGTAAGATAGTTTCAGGGCAAAGTGATTTGTTAAAACTGGCCTCTTCCCATAAATAAAAGCAAGTGAACATAGTATATAATACTATATATAATCCTAAAAATGTTAAATTTCTCTATAAAGTCTGTTTTTCATAATATTAATAGTATTAAGAGAGTGGGTAGCCATTTAAAAAATTAAACATACCCTGTGGCAAACACTGCGGGTTGCACACTGCTCTTCCTTAATAAAAGAACGCTGACATTGTTTTGGGTACCAATATGCTCAGGTAGAAAACTACACCTACAGGCATCCTTGCAGGAAGTGGTGGCCACATGATGTAGTTCTAAACATTGAGATGTAAGCACAAGGCTTCTGGGAAGGCTACTTTTTCCTGATAAAAAGAAAAAATTTATCAACCACCTTTGCCATTTACCCTTTTCCTTTCTTTGTTTCTGATACAGAGGTTCAATACCTATGGTGTAGCTACCATCTTATAACCATAAGGATAAAAGATGCAGGCTAAGTATAGTGGAGAAGAAAGATAAGAGGAGTCTAGGACTTTGAGCAACAACTCCAATCCTGTTAATACTTATCTTCCAAATACTCTTAACATGCAAAAGACAAAACTAATTATCCATTTGTGCCGTTTGCCTTTTTTGTCAGGTTTGTATTACAGGCAGCTGAACTCCATCCTAATTAGCCTACGCTTTTACTATGATGCAGTTCAATAAGGCCAAGCTTTCATTCAATTACCTTTTTTTTTTTTCAGACCAAGTCTCACTCTATGGCCCAGGATGGAGTGCAGTGGCGTGATCTTGCTCACTGCAATCTCCACCTCATGGGTTCAAGCAATCCTCCTGTCTCAGCCTCCCCAGTAACTGCTACTACAGGCACAGGCCACTGCGCCAGGCTAATTTTTGTGTTTTTAGTAGAGACAGGATTTTGCCATATTGGTCAGGCTGGTCATGAACTCCTCAATATCCTTTCTTTATGTACAGCTTATGTATATCATTATAATGAGAGTGCTAATTTTATGTATAATTACTATTACTATTAAAATGATTAGATACATTTAAATTCTATTAATATTTTACTCAGAATATAGGTTCAAGTAGTAATAGGGCAAAAAAATAATCTTTACAAGTGTGTGCTTTCTTTGCCGCTTGTAGCATGACATCAGAAAATGAGGTTGTGGTAGACAAGGGGGTCCACCTCCAGATTTCTTTTGAAGACAAGACTGTTGCACAGTTGAGGAGGGAAGGCAGCACACACCCTCCAGCTGTGAGGTCCTTCAGGGAGGGAATGCCTCAGCTGCAGAGACCTCATCATCATCTATTATTGTCCATACCTAGTGAGGAAGAGAGGAGTGGTATATGGTGCAGACATTTTGTTTTGATGCAGGACACTCTTAAGGGCTCCCCATCAGATGAATCAAGGGTTTGTTGGACTTCAGTTGCAGAGCGACATATTCCTCTGTCCAATACCATTGATTTTCTCTTATTTCCATGGGTATTGATCTTTAATAATCATTTTACACCTTAAATACCACCTCAGGATCTGCTTCCAGAGAACTCAACTTGCAATAGTTGGTATTGGAAGTGACCCAAGAAAGTAGGTGATAAGATGAGATTTCAGAGCTGGATGCCTCACCACCTGACCAGCAGTGAGAACACTAGAATTAGTGACAGGTGGGGCACAGGCAGCTGCTGGCACAGTGTGGCAGTCCAATTGTTAAAACTATCAGCAGTGATTAATTGGGAGAGTATTCCTGTAGGACAGAGTTCGCTAGCCCACGTGATATGTTACGCATATGACATGTAGGATATAGTGGTTATAAGAATAAGAAACTGGATGGCTATTGCTATGTGGTTTCCTATGAAAAGACAATATGGAACTGAGGCTGAGTAATGGGCAAATGAAACAGGTGTGTAAGCCAGGGCCATCTTTGGTTGCATGCAAGGAAACCATCACCTTTAGCAGGAGAGCAGCGGAAAGAGAATGTCAACCATAAAAATTGATAGGACTTCTTTTTTTTTTTTTAATTTGGAGCACTCTTCCAAGAGACAAGACTTAACATCATGGCAAAGCTACCAGGAAGTGATGTTAATTAATTACTAAGGGGGCTCCTAAATGCATGGGAAAAGTGATAGTAAATTTCACTGAGTGAATTGAAATGCCAGAATTGCCATGACAAACAACAAAGGATGGAATTATGACATGGTTTGGCTGTGTCCCCACCCAAATCTCAACTTGAATTGTATCTCCCAGAATTCCCACATGTTGTGGGAGGGACCTAGTGGGAGATAATTGAATCATGGGGGCTGGTCTTTTCCCATGCTATTCTTGAGATAGTGAATAAGTCTCACAAGATCTGATGGGTTTATCAGGAATTTCTGCTTTTGCTTTTTTCTTTTTCTCTTGCCGCCACCATGTAAGAAGTGCCTTTCACCTCCTGCCATTATTCTGAGGCCTCCGTAGCCCATGTGGAAATGTAAATTCAATTAAACCTCTTTTTGTTCCCAATCTCTGGTATGTCTTTATCAGCAGTATGAAAATGAACTAATACAAATAAAAAACTTCAGGAAAACAGGCATGTTGAAGGTATGCATTATGTATGGCCAGAGACATCTTACATAATTATGACCCACAGGAATACCCAGAGGCTACATCATTCACCCAGTTAATGAGAAGTGTTCTGGTAAAGAGGCACAAGGATCAATTAAACAGCTTAGTAATTTTTCTTCTCTGTAGCCCAGAGGAGAACTGAACTATATTGGATGGACAGTGGTCCTAGTTTTAGCAACATAAGCTCCACATCCCAGGAAACCCCTTAGTTCTGGAAAAACCCAGATATTTGGTCACCCAAGTTAATACTAGACCCTGTTACGGAATTAGCTTAAAGATAGCATGGTAAAGATAGAATCCTGAAACACAGTACAAATGGATGCATTTAATTTCCAGAAGTTGGAGCAGGGGGAGGAGATCAAAATTATTTCAACAACCTCCAAAGTCAAAATGCTAACCAGAAAGTTCTGACCCAGAGAGAGCTATAGAGATGCTTGATAAACACTGTGTTCTTTGAGGTCAGATGATAAGGGTAGCAGTGAGCAGGAAAAAGTCAAGGATGAGTGACTTGGTGGATGAGGGCTGTTCTCCCAATTAAAAGTTTTGCTTTTTGTGTGTGGTTTCCACAACATAACCATTTGACCACCCTGTAATCCATCAACCAAGGAGCTGGCTGGGTACTTAGAAGGGCTCATGCTACGAAAATGTGGCAAGTGTACAAGCCAATGGCTCTTCCACTTATTCCCTAAAAGGGACATGTGGCCATTTACAGACTACTGAGCACTGGGATACCCAGTCTGTGAATACCCAGACATTATGAGAATTGATGGACACTGGATCTGAGAAGACAGTATTAGCCAGAGTCCTAGAGCATTATCAGAGCACCTTTAGGGTAGGAGTATATGAGGCTGAGGGGATAGATACATAACTGGGACTGACATAATTGGCAATTGGCACAATTCCAAAATTGGATTCTTAGTCTATAGGGCAAAGGCTATTATAAATGGGTAAAGTCAAGTAGAAGCCTTTGTAATTACTCACATTAACCCATGATAGTAAATCAAAACCAATATTACATCCTGGTCAATAGACATCGGTAGAAATTAGTTCCACCCTTAAGAATCCAAAGGATTTATGAGTAGTGGTATCTGCCATATGTCCCTTTGATTCACCATTGTGACCCTTACAGAAATGAGATGTACCCTGGAGGATGATTACAGACTATTACAAACTCGACCAATTGTAGACCTGATTCCAGCCATTGTACTTTTGCCATAATGAATTTTTAAAAATCTTCGAACACATAGTATGCAGCCAACAATTTTTCCACTGAACCCATCATTATCAGAAGAGTACAAAGTAGACAACTGAAGATTCATGTGGAGCAGACAACAATATGCATTTCCACATTTTCCCTAAAGCTATGCTAATCTCCTACACTGTGTTATAATACAGAACAAAGTGACTTGCGCTGCCTGAATATCTTGGGGAACATCAAATTGATTTTACATTGATGGCATTGTATTGATTGGGTAGGATGAGCAAGACTTGGACAGACTGGAGCCCTTGGTAGGACACATTACTCTAGAGACTGGGAGATTAATCATGTGAAAAACAGGCGTCTGTTGCATTCATAAAATTTTTAAAGATCTGGTGTTCAGGGACATGCAAAGAAATAATGTTCAAAGTAAAAGACAAATTATTATACCTTACACTGCCTGCCACAAAGAAGGAAGCGCAATTCTTGGTGGGCCTCCTCAGATTCTGGAGATAGCAAATTTCTTTTTTTTTTTTTTTTTTTTTTTTTTTTGAGACGGAGTCTCTCTCTGTCGCCCAGGCTGGAGTGCAGTGGCGCAATCTGAGCTCACTGCAAGCTCTGCCTCCCGGGTTCACGCCATTCTCCTGCCTCAGCCTCTCCAAGTAGCTGGGACTACAGGCGCCCGCCACCACGCCCGGCTAATTTTTTGTATTTTCTTTTTAGTAGAGACGGGGTTTCACCGTGTTCTGGATCTCCTGACCTCGTGATCTGCCCGCCTCGGCCTCCCAAAGCAAATTTCATACCTAGGAATGTCTTGTTTGTTCAATGATATATCTTCTCTGACTAGAAAAGTTCTATTTCCATAGTAGGTACCAAATAATTTTTTTGTTGAATACCTGTATCAGTTAAAAAAAAAAACTGTCTGGAACACTGGAACATATATATGTCTCTCTCTACATTTCCATCGCCATTACTCTAGGCCAAGCTTGTCCAACCCACAGCCCATGGGCAGCATGTGGCCCAGGATGGCTTTGAATGTGGCCCAACACAAATTTGTAAACTTTCTTAAAACATTATGAGATTTTATTTGCAATTTTTTTAGCCCATCATTTAGCTACCATTAGTATTAGTGTATTTTATGTGTGGCCCAAGACAATTCTTCTTCCAAAGTGGCCTAGGAAAGCCAAATGATTGGACATTCCTGCTCTAGGCCAAATACATTTCATTACACCTCAACAACTGGTATACGTTCTTAACTTAGATTCTCTTTCCTTTCTTCCTTCCACATCTACATCCATTTCCTACACTAATTCCAGAGTCATCCTTTCATCCCCAAGTTATTTATAAATTCATTTCTAATCTTTCAAAGCCTTTCTATTTCTCCTAGAATAGTGACAAAACCATAATATATCCTATAAAACACCATAGTCAGATTTTAGTCTATTTCTGCCCACAAATTCCAGGCCTATTCTCTCTGATCCTCATTAAAATAGTGTATTTTATGAAAAGTGCTGAAATATATAAACTTGTTTAATTTTAAACTAACACTTCTCAAACTTGTTGACTATAATCCCTTTTACCATGGAATATCTATTAACCACTAAAAATTTAAAAACGATATTCGATTTTCATCTACAACAGTGAACAAGTTTTAGTACTGATGGTGAAAGGAGGTGGATGTGGTTGTATAAAGTAGCTCCGAGATCTTATCTATAGGATACACCAGAATATGCTTAATATTCTTACCAGCCATCAATCACAGATGCATGTGTGTCACTATGATACAAACATGACTTGGGAGATTTATGTACATATTTAAAGAATTCTAAGACTATTTTGGTAAAATTTAACACATACAATTTTTGAAAATCTCATTTCTACTACAAGATCTCCTAAAGTCTCTTTAACCTTTATGCTTATTCCTTATTTCGAGCTGATGTCTTCTCTTCAGGGCCAGAGGCCCTGGAGAATACAGTGCATATTTGGATTCCTCAGAGTGACTGAAATCAAGTAGAGTATTATTGATATATTGATAAAGTTAAAAAACAAAGCATAATGCTGACATTTGTGGAAAGCCATTACCAATAGACATGTGTAAAGATTTTCTATTTTTAGCAGAGTAAAATCATAATATCATACTTGCTGCTCAAGACAGTTATAATGTTTTGCCCTCCAATGGCCTATTAAGGATACAAGAAGCCTGGGTTTTAAAAACTTTTCCAAGGTGGGTGACTACTGTATTGTAATAAATAGCATTGTTTTACTGAATTTTCCTGATAGCTTAAAGTTATCATTCCTTTTTAAAAACTGTCTACAGCAAAGCATGGCTGTGCTTCTATTATAAAATTACAGGATGTGGCTCCTGTATGCTTTGAGGTCCTCACTGATCATGAGACATTTATTTTCTTTCTCTTTTTCTCTACGTTCTCATACTTTCAACTATTTTCTGTCATGTTGTCTACATTTTTCTCATCATCTATTAAAATATATGAATCTTTCTCCAAAACTCTTCGTATTATACTAAAAATCTTCTATATTCTCTCACAGCAGCACATAGTTATTTATTGATCTTGATTCATTTCTTACATCTAAGCTCTTAGCTAAAGACTCATTTACCTAATTGGAAGGGAGAAAAGTGCTCATTGTCACAAAGAATTTAGATTGACAGGTTATTAGTTTGATAAAGCCAGAGTGACGGAGATGGGTCATAAATTGTCCAAAGCAGAAACAACATTTTCACATTTTTAATCTCAGTATATTATATGAATATTCTGTTAATGGTACAAATCTGATAACTATAGCTTAGACGTACAAAAATATCAATATTTTTATGACATAAATAAATATTTTAGGTGTACTCATTTCTTTTGGCAATGATAGATAGATAATTAATTTGAATTTAATTATTTGTTTTTTTCTGGTTTAATTATCAGTATAATTTGGACAAGCTCTGTAAGAAAATTCAAGAATTAACATTAGGTCATAATTAAAAGCTCCCTTTCTGGGTTTTCACTCCATTTGAAGGACTCTTTCTTACTCTCCTCTGTCTTACTGGAGGAAACAGGGACCACACAGGAATATCTGGAGGGCACACACAGTGGTGATGAGATACTCATGCCTGCTTGTGTGGTGCTACTTCGTGACTTTCTCTGCTAGTGTCCTCACCATATCCCAGCTATGAGTGGTGTTCTTCCCCTATAAAAAAGAAGTCCTGGTGGTATCTGCAGATTTTGCCAGCCAGAAAACGATCATTATTATTACTATTTTTCATATATGTGTGTATATATATAAATAGCTAATGATTTTGTGTTTTGAAATTTTTCTAATACATGTAAGGCTACAAATACCATTCCATGCTCTGTTTTACCTTCATACCACAAGTGTTTATATATTATATTTCAATTAACAGTCAGTTTTAAAATTCAACCGTGCTTTTTTATTTCACCATTAGTAATTGAGAACTCTATATCAAAATGTGTAAATAATTTTTAATTGTCCTTTGCTCATTTTACTTGAATTTATTTCTGTATTCCACACCCATAGATGTCTTGACTGTAATTAATGTATATTAAGATCTAGAATTTCTATTTAGTGCTTTTGCAAAACTACTGTTACATTTTTATGGTTTTCAATCCTTGATTGAAGTATTTAATATTGTCTTTACCTCTTGAATTAAAAAAGCATAGTTACTTAGAAGCTAGTTGTCTGATAATTCTAGTATCTGAACCCATTGATTGTGAGACAGATACTGTACTTAATGAAATTGTAGAAATAATTCGAGTTCTGATATGATGTTATCTTGCTTTAGGGAAGATCACCATTTGCTCTGACAAATGCTAAAAGTCAGTAACAGGACAATCTTTCTGTCAGGGTTTGAAATTATCTGGGTTAGGCTGGCCAACACGGGGAAATCCTGTCTCTACTAAAAATGCAAAAAAATTAGCTGGGCTTGGTGGTGGGAGCCTGTGGCCACAGGTACTCGGGATGCTGAGGCAAGAGAATTGCTTGAACCTGGGAGGCAGAGATTGCAGTGAGATCATGCCACTGCACTCCAGCCTGGATGACAGAGCAAGACTCCATCTCAAAAAAAAAAAAAAATGTAAGTTTTAGCAATCCCATTACTGGGTATATACCCAAAGGATTATAAATCATTCTACTATAGAGACACATGCACACGTATGTTTATTGCAGCACTCTTCACAATAGCAAAGACTTAGAACCAGCCCAAATGCCCATCAGTGATAGACTGGATTAAGAAAATGTGGCACGTATATGTGATGGAATACTATGCAGCCGTAAAAAAGGATGAGTTCTTGTCTTTTGCAGGGACATGGATGAAGCTAGAAACCATCATTCTCAGCAACCTAACACAGGAACAGAAAACCAAACACTACATGTTCTCACTCAATAGTGGGAGTTGAACAATGAGAACACATGGACACAGGGAAGTGAATATCAAACACTGGGGCCTGTCAGGGGATTGGGGGCTAAGGGAAGGATAGCATTAGGAGAAATAACTAATGTAGATGACATGTTGATGGGTGCAGCAAACCACCATGGCATGTGTATACCTACATAACAAAACTGCACGTTCTGCATATGAATCCCAGAACTTAAAATATAATAAAAAAAGAGTGATAACTATAAAAAAAAAATCTGCAACATTGCAATGACAAATGGACTCTAGTCAATCTGAGTTTCTTTTTTTTTTTTTTTTCAATTCCCCGTTATTGCTCAGATGTAGATTCTTAGGCTTCCATTGCAAAGGGATGAGAGTTCACTATGCCATTTCCTGAATTTTAATTTGCGCCACTCTAGACTCTGAAGGTTGTCAAAAGCATTGCACAATCTCTAATCCAAGTCTTTGAGATCAGCAATTCTCAAAAGGCAAACGGTCCCAGGCTCAATTAATAACCTTGGATTTTTGTGGACCTATAGTGCTATGGTTTGGCTCTGTGTCCCCACCCAAATCTCATCTTGTAGCTCCCATAATTCCCACATGTTGTGGGAGGAACCCAGTGGGAGATAACTGAATCATGGGGGTGGGTCTTTCCCATGCTATTCTCATGATAGTGAATAAGTCTCTGATGGTTTCAAAAATGGGAGTTTTCCTGTGCAAGCTCTCTCTCTTTGCCTGATGCCATTTATATAAGACATGACTTGCTCCTCCTCACCTTCTGCCATGATTGGGAGGCTTCCCCGATGATGTGAAACTGTAAGTCCAATTAAACCTCTTTTTTTTTTAATTGCCCAGTCTTGGGTATGTCTTTATCAGCAGCATAAAAACAGACTAATACATACTTATATTATATAAATACTTACATTAAATAAATAACAAATACTTATTTACTGCCTAGTCTACCACTTCTTTCAAGCAGGCATTTCTAATATTTCATACATCATTTCTAAATATCCCCTATCCGGATGGTCTGTGTTATCTAATCTTTCCTTCTAAAATGTATTATTAAAGTGTGTTGAAGCTTATTTATATTGAATGCTACTGTTGTTTTGATTTCATAAAGTATCTATAGTCCAGAGTTTGTTAATACTCTGCCATCCAGTGAATATGTAACAGTTCTATGATTCCAAAAAAATGCTGTTTATTCTACCAAAAAAAAAATCACAGTTTTGTTACTGCTTCTACTTTTGGAAATCACCTGGTAAGCTTCCAATCTTTCTATTAAGGTTGGCTTTGTAAAAAAATAAAATAAAATAAAATAAAGAAAAATAAAGAGTGTCAAACTAATTATAATTCACCTACTTCATTCTTCAGCAACTAGGTGAAAAATGGAATTGATCTGCTATTGTTTATACGTTTTTGATCTTTTGACTCAGAGAGAGAACATACATTTTATAACATTAAAGAGTAACATCATGTGTGTGTATGTGTATAAAAAGGTATGCAATCACTATATATATATTTATAGAGAATATATTTATGTTGTAAATATATCATATCTCTATACACATTTACATAGATACAAATATAGCTATCTGTAGTTATAACTATATAGATATACACATGATATATATGTATGTATATGTTTTCGTGTGTGTGTGTGTGAGATACTTAAAACAATAGATTAAAACCATGAGGACAAAAAGGTGAATCAATCAACATTTAAATTTATTTCATTATAATTGGTCAAATAATATTTGGTACATTTATTTTTAAATATATTTTATAATATTCTGAAAATGTGACTATAATAGAAACATTAATTTGCCTAGAAACCTATTAGAAGGATTTAAAAGGACACAAGAAATCTTAAATGAGCTTGTGTTACAAGCTGTATGTAATGCAAATCTGAAAAAAAAAAAAGGCATTTCTCAGAATATTATGCCATTGTTGTCATGGGATCCCTGGGGTGTTGCTTTACCAGCTGGAAGCGTCTATGGCTGATGACGCCTTTGCCCGAGTTTGCTCGGGCCTACTGGGCTCAATCCACCCACTCGGCCTGGCAGGCTGCACTCGGCTTGTGCTACCAGCCCGAATCCCACACCTGCTGACGCAGATCAGTGAGGGGTGCATAAGTGAGCAAGCACGGGGTCCAGCCATTGCACATTGCCAGGCCTAACAGCTGCTGTAGCGAGGTGAACAGCTCCAGATGCCGGCACATGTGTCAGCTCTGTGGGAGGCTGTGGCTGGACCAGACATACTGCAAGCAGCTTCTACTGTGCGCCCCGGGAACGCAATGGCACCTCGAAGCTTGGAAGCGCCAGGAACCGCAGAGCCCCAAAGAGGGTGCCACAGACCTGATTCAGGGATCCCTTAGGTCTGGGCTTCCTGAAGGGCCGCAGCTCATCTCTCCTTCTCATTGCTTGCAATGTGGCGAACGGGGGGGGCATGTTTCAGCCTTGTTTGTGTTACAGTTTTTCAGTCCTGCCACGCGGTGGGTCCCGAGTTCTTGTACTGAGTCCAGGAAGAATGAGGTACATGGACAAACGGCGGGTGAGCAAAGTGAAGAGATACTTTATTGAGCAACAGTACAGCTCTCAGGAGACATGGAGCGCGTAGCTCCCATCTGCACGCAAATCGTCCAGATGAGTGTGCAGCCCTCAGCAGAGAGAAGACCTGGAGTGGGCAGCTCATAGCTGCAAGCAGTTTGTCCAGATATTTCTGTGAGTCTGGCTGAGTCCAGGGTTTCTATGAAATTCAGAAAGGAGGAAGTGCATGCTGATTGGTGCATGGGGGCCATGGGTGGGCCTGGAAAAAGCACCATAAGTTCTCACTGTGGGCTGTGGACTCCACCTAGAACTGACAGCCCGGCCCCCAGGCTTCAAGCTGTGGCTGGCATGAAGGTGGGGCAGTGACCCACCCCTTCCGCCCAGGAGCCTGTCTGCCTCGTGCCTCCATCTACATGTCATCCACTGCTCGCAGTCTGTTCATGCTGAGCCACCCTCACCTCTCCATCAGCCTCCCTCTCGTGCTCATCGGCACTCAAAGTCCAGAGGGGGCTGAGGCAGCAGGGTGCCAGTCTGTCAGAGCCGCCCTGAGCGTGTGCATACCTGGGCAGGTCACAAGAGCACCTGGACTTGGCTTCAGTTTGCTTTGAAATCAGAATGGGTGCCAGGAACAGGGAGAGGCCAGGCAGCAGAAGCAGGCATTTCTGAGCCTGCAGAGGCAGGGGGAATTCCCGGGCCCCCAGGAATATAGGGACGCCAAGGTCCATAGCCATGACTGGGCAGCTGCAGCTGTGCCTGGATGGTGGGGCTCCTGCCCTGCCAACTTGGAAGAGAGCAGGGCTTCTGCCTGTTCCTGGCCCCCCCAGCCCTACCTCACCTGCTGCAGCTGGCATCTTCGCAGTGGCCGCTCCATACAGGCCACCACTGCTATCAGTTGCAACAAAAGCAATTGCAACAAAAGCAAAAATTGACAAATGAGATCTAATTAAACTAAAGAGTTTCTGCATAGCAAAGTAAATTGTCAACAAAGTGAACGGACAACCTACAGATTGAGAAAAAATTTTTGCAAACTATGTAAACCAACAAAGGTCTAATATCCAGCATCTATAAAGAACTTAAACAAATTTACAAGAAACAAACAATCCCACAAAAAAGTGGGCAATGGACATGAACAGACATTTCTCTTTTTTATTTATTTACGTATTTCTTGAGATGCTGTCTCACACTGTTGCCCAGACTAGAGTGCAGTGGTGTGATCTTGGCTCACTGCAACCTCTACTTCCCAGGCTAAAGCAATCCTTTCACCTCACACTCCCAAGTAGCTAGGATTACAGGTGTGAGCCACCACACCCGACCAGTACTTTTCAAAAGAAGTCATACATGTGGCCAATAATCATATGAAAAGAAGCTCAACCTCACTGATCATTTGCAAATCAAAACCACAGTGAAATACCATCTAACACCAGTCAGAATGCCTCTTATGAAAAAGTCAGAAAATAACAGATTCTGGTGAGGTTGTGAAGAAAGAGGAACACATACACTGTTGGTGGGAGTGTAAACTAGTTCAGCCATTATGGAAGACAGTGTGGTGATTCCTCAAAGACCTAAAGACAGAAATACCATTCGACCCAGCAATCCCAATATTGGGTATATACCCAAGGAAATATAAGTTGTTCTGTTATGAAGACACATGGACATATGTGTTCACTGCAGCACTATTCACAATAGCAAAGATACAGAATCCACCTAAAATGCTCATCAATGAGAGACTGGATTTAAAAAACTGTGGTACATATACACCATGGAACACTATGCAGGCATAAAAAAAGAACAATATCATGTCCTTTACAAGAGCACGGATGGACCTGGAGGCCATTGTTCTAAGCAAACTAACACAGGAACAGAAAACCAAATATCACATATTCTCACTTATAAGTGGGAGCTACATGATGAGAACACATGGACATATAGAGAGGAACAATACACACTGGGAACTACTGGAGGGGTGGAGGATGGAAGGAGGGAGAGAATTAGGAAGAACAACTAATTACTACAAAGCATAATACCTGGGTGATGAAATAATCTTTACAACAAACCGCCAGGACACATGTGTCCCTATCTAGCCAGCCTGCACTTGTACCACTAAATTTAAAATAAAAGTTAAAAAAAATACGATATGCAAAAATAAAACTACATGGTTAATATAAAAATAATGCTGTTTTTCTGAAAAGGACAATTTTGTTCACTGTAGAATTTTCAAAATCTGAACATGCAGAGAAACTAATCAAGCTAATTATACCATGTGTTGCAGGGCCTCCCCGCGTGGTTATTTTTCACTGGTGCTCACAGAGGATGAATATACTCCACCTTCAGCAATGGCTCCTGGTCATCACAAATCACCATAAATCTTCCTGAAAATGGTAAAGCACTGATAGAGAATTGCAAAATGATGTATGAAGTGTTTAATTGTTATTTAAAATTCCCTAAGATATTTTATCTAACTTATAGAAAAATAAGTGGATATTACAAATGGTATTTAAGCTCTAGCTTACTCTAAGTTCTTAGGCAATTAAAACTATTAGGTTGGTGCAAAATTAACTGTGGTTTTTGCCATTACTTTTAATTATGTTTAATGGCAAAAACCACAATTAATTTTAATTTTAAAAAATTAAGGTGGCCGGGTGCGGTGGCTCACGCCTGTAGTCCCAGCACTTCCAGAGGCCGAGGCAGGCGGATCACGAGGTCAGGAGATCGAGATCTTCCTGGCTAACACGGTGAAACCCCCTCTCTAAAAAAAATACAAAGAAAAAAAAATTAGCCTGGCGTAGTGGTGGGCGCCTGTAGTCCCAGCTACTCGGGAGGCTGAGGCAGGAGAATGGCGTGAATCCGGGAGGCGGAGCTTGCAGTGAGCCGGTATCGCACCACTGCACTCCAGCCTGGGTGACAGAGAGAGACTCCATCTCAAAAAAAAAAAAAAAAAAAAAAAAATTAAGGTAAATATTTTATAAGTAGAAAAACCAAAGACCTTTATACTGAGAATAGCTGTAATTTATTTATCTTTGTGATCTTTGGTTGCGATCATGAACCAATTTTTTATTGAAAGTTCAAATAAAAAATTGTATTAAAAGTAATATGTGATTAAAGCCATAAAATACAAGTTTTTCCTTGATTTTAACTTAATACTATAAAGTTTTGATAACGTAAATTAATTTTTTATGTGGCCACCCATCATACAAAATAACTACAGGATTATTCTCATATTTGTTTCACCATGAGCATAAGCAAATGAACATTTTGTTTGGTGAATGTTACATTTTTGTTTATGCTTAATTTCAATCTCATAAGAAAATGTCGCACGCTCCTTAGGGTGTCGTTTTTCCAGCCAGAAACCTCTTTGACTGGTTAAACCTTTGCCCAAGTTTTGCTCAGGCCCACTGGTCTCATTTTGCCCACTCGGCCTGGCGGGATGCACTTGGCTTATGCTACCAGCCAGATCCTATGCCTGCCAACTGCAAGCCAGGTGCAGAGCAGTGAAGGGTGTGTGAGCGAGCAAGCATGGGGTCCAGCCACTGCGCACAGCCAGACACGCTGGCTGTGGCGGGGCAGGCAGCTCCAGGCACTGGCACAGGTGCGGGCTCCATGCGAGGCTGTGGCTAGACCACATGTACTACAAGAGGCTTCTGCTGTGGGCACCAGCATCTGGACAAGGGGAACACGGTGGCACCTGAAAGCTCAGAGATGCCAGGAACCCCAGAGCCCCAAAAGGGTGCTACAGTGTGTCACAGCCCTGGCTCAGGGAGCCCCAAGTTCTGGGCCCCCAGAAGGGCCACAGCTCCTCTCTTCTTCTCGTTGCCCACAGTGTGGTGAGTGGGGAGGCGGGGGACATGGTTCCGCCCTGTTTGTGTTATAGCTCTTTCAGTCCTGCCATTTGGCGGGTCCTGAGTTCTTGTCCTGTGTCCAGGAAGAATGACGTATGCAAACAACTGGAGGGTGAACAAGGAAGAGAGAAGCTTTAACTGAGCAATAGAGCAGCTCTGAGAGACCCAAATGCGTAGCTCCTTTCCACAGGAAGGTCGTCCCAATGTCTGTGTGAATCTGGCTGAATCCACGGTTTTTATGGGCTCAGAGGGGAAGTGTGTGCTGACTGGTCCATCAGTGGCCATGAGCAAGCCTGGAAAAAGCACTATAAGTTCTCACTCCCACAGTGGACTCCACCAGGCAATTGCAGCCCAGCCCCCAGGCTTCAGGCTGTCCCTGGCTTGAAGGTGGGGCTCTACCAGGTACCCATCCCTTTCCACCCAGGAACCTGTCTGCCTCCACCATCATCAACACGCCGTCCATGGCAGCCAGGGTGTTCGTGCTAAGGGGCGCCTGCAGGCCTGCGCCTAGCTGCCCTAAACCCCCGTGGGCCTCCCTCCTATGCTCATCAGCTCCTGAAGTCCAGAAGGGACCGAGGCAATGAGGGGCTAACATGTCAGCACCGCCTCAAGCAATGCACACCTGGTGCACACCTGGCTGGATCACGTCAGTTCCCCAGGCTCAGCCACAACTTTGCTCCAAATTCGAAGCAGGTGCTGGGAGTGGGGAGAGGCTAGGTAGGGAGTGGGAGCATGAGCTTCTGAGCCTACAAGGACAGGAGGGCCTTCCTGGACCCCCGAGGGCACAGGGATGCCTGAGTCTGAAGCTGCAGTTGTGTGGCTTCAGCTTCGCCTGGGAGCACGGGGCACCCGCCCCGCCAACTTGGTAGCTGGGGTGGGGTGGGGGAGGGGTCTCCTGCCTGTTTCTGGCTCTTGCCAGCTCCATGGAGCATGCAACCCTGGCCCCGCCTCCCCCGCTGCAGCTGACGTCCTTCCAGTGCCTGCTCACAACAGGCCACCCCAATGGCATAAGATACCTTATAAAATTCATTCTAACTGGATAAGTAAATATTTCTCAAAATTTTTATTGTCAGTTATTCTCATATATAGGGTGGGATTATGTGAATTAATACACTGAATCTAGTCCAGATACTAAGATAAAACATGCGGATGATGGAAGTAAGAATCAAATATTTTAATTGTTGGAAGATTCATCTTTAAATTTCTTGGGACGGGAGCCAAATAAAGTTATTATTTTATGTCACCTGATCTCTAATATGAGACTCAGATAACATTTCTCATTAAATGGTAAAATTTTTTATTTAATTTAATAGGAAGCAGAAAAGATGCAAATCTAACAAAATAAAAATAGTTAATAGTTAACCATAAAATAGTTAATAAAGTTACTATTGGTAACTTCAGTGGGTTGCAAGGTTTGGACTTCGGCATGTATGAAGGATTGAAACATAAATATGAGTTGTGTGTGTAATGCTAGAGCACATTCATATATTTTTTGTTTGTTGCAAACTAGATAGTCATTGTATGTATTATGTTTCATGATACAGTTATTTACACAGAAACTTAATTCCTTAGGGAACCTGGTAGCATAATTATACAGATAACAGAAAATGTTACTAATCTTGGAGCATCTGAAAAAGATGCATTGAAAAGAATTTGGTCCCATAGAATGGTTTTGTTGTTATTTAAAAGAGGAATGTTTTGGTTGTAGATGTTTTGTAATAATTCTGCAAAGGGAAAAAACGCAATTCAAAGAGTGACAAGAACAGATTTGGTTGGAAATGAATGCACCAATAACCTGTTTCATGGAGAAATCAGCTTTCATGTCAATGATGACTATAAATACAGATTTTGATTAAAGGAACAATTTTATACCCAAGTCATCAAAACCAAAAGCATTTATTTATGTACCACTACCGTGGTGAGTTTTCTTCCGAAGAACTGGAGGTCTTATTATAAGCACCAATCAATTAGCTCTTCTTTTGAAGTTGTAATAAGCAAACCTCATTTTCATAAATTAGAGATAGAGAAACTGATTGGCAAGGATATTTCATTTTATAATATTTTAATATAAATTGGTTATTATGACTTTAAATAATTTTAGCATTTTTCTGATAAAATCTATGAAAATATATTGTGAATTATGAACCATTAAATATATGCAGATGAGGGTATAATGGAGAACGACAATTCACCACATGATGTGTTAAATTTTAACTTGAAATAGTATACATCTGCAACATTACAGTAAACATAGAGAGAAGCTCTTCAAATGGAAGCTGTGCCCAAACTAAAGAAGTATATTTAGATTTCAGGGGATACCTCATGGTAGTTCTTACTCACAGTATAAAGTAAGTATTATCTATATTAGAAAATTTAAAATCATGTTTTGAAATTAATTTTGGGATCTTGAATAAGAATACAGTTCTGAGTTTTCAGGAATATTTTAGTTGAATTTGAATGTATTTATGTCTGTTTTTATATATTGCTATTCAGGTAGATATAAAACAGAGTGAGAAGCATAGATTATGCATGTATAATCCGATAGAAAATGAAGTGAAATAATTTTTCAATCCTTTAAAGCAGGGGTCCCCAACCGCTGAGCCAGGGACTGGTACTGATTTGTAGCCTGTTAGCAACCAGGCAGCACAGCAGGTGGTGAGTGGCAGGTGAGCCAGCAAAGCTTCATCTGTATTTACAGCCTCTCTCCCTTGCTCACGTTACTGCCTGAGCTCCGCCTTCTGTCATATCAGTGGGTGCATTAGATTCTCATAGGAGTGAGAACGCTATTGTGAACTGCACATACAAGGAATCTAGGAATCTAGGTTGCCCATTCCTTATGAGAATCTAATGCCTGATGATCTGTCACTGTCTCCCATCACCCCCATATGGGACCATCTAGTTGCAGGAAAACAAGCTCAGGACTCTCCCACTGATTCTACATTAGTGAGTTGCATAATTATTTCATTATCTATTATGATGTAATGATAATTGAAATAAAGTGCACAATAAATGTAATGTGTTTGAATCATCCCAAAACCATCCTCCCAACCCAAGTCCACACAAAAATTTTCTTCCACAAAACTGGCACCAAAAAGGTTAGGGACCACTGCTTTAAAGTCTTAAAACATATTGCAAATATCCCAAATCATATTGGCAAATTATACGTGAAAAATTTGACAATATGAAGGCCAAAATTTTTCTAACTTAAATTTTAGCAATGCTTCCAGAGCATTGTGCCACTTTTTTTTTTCTAGCTTCCCTATCCAGTGTTGAGATGAAATTCAAACACCTGATGAGTAGTGGAAGGTGGACAACAGGAATTTAAAGCATAAGTTGAGAACACAAGACATGCTGGCTCCGACAAGTAGAAAACAAAAGATAACATCTGCTGCTCTTATTTTCTAATTCTATTTACTCTTTTGTTAATATAATCCTTTACAATATTCATCTTCCAGAAATAATTTCCACACCAAGTAATTTGCATATTTTCATGCACTGTCAACATTTTTTTACTTGTTTTAATTCTGAGCTGCCCTAGATATTATTGACACGCAATTCATTGTGTTGGTGTTTGTTCCTACTTAACTGGTTTACTAGATTAATTTCTTCTTATAACATGCAATTGAAATGATCCTCTCAGAACATTATAGAGAAATTCACATTGAACAAATATTCTTCTTCCTTCCTGCTTTTGTGTTCTCCTAGCCATCAATACCTACCAATGAGTTCTTAACACCTCTCCAAAAATTATTATTCAATTTGCCTGCTGAATTGTCCCATTATCTTTACTGTGTGCTGCCACCCTTGTTGAGATGCTTATTCCCTCATAATGGACTATATTAATTGCCTTGTAACTCAGTCTCTTTCTTTCTCCAGTCTATCAAGTACAGTGCAGGCAAATTAATCTTCTTAAAATATGATTTTGATCACGTCAGTCCGTCTTCATTGATTTTTCATTGTCTATCCAAGACAGTAGAGATTTCTTTGCCTGGTATTCAATTTTTATCACATTGAATAAATGGTTTTATACATTTTATTCATGCAACCAAAAATTTGTATGGACGTACACAGTGATGATTCTATCTATCCAAGATGAAAAAACAGAATTGCTGTTCTAAATATGTTTCTCATGTTTTGAGAGAAGCAGACATACGTAGTAGTAATTTTTAGGTGATAAGGGCTAGACCAATATTATAAATAAAGAGAATAATTAATTCCATTGCAACAGACTAAAAATTATGAAAAATTTGAGTTAACCCTGCATTTTCACAGTTGGGGAAGGTTAGTACAGCTTACTATTTCTCTACATATCATTTAAATAGAACATCTTTTTCATACATTCATTTTATTATTCCAGTAATTTACTGTTAACAATGTTACCATTAAATGGGATAACACTTTCTTACTCTGTCTCTGTAGAAATTATTTTTCTGTACTGTTGTCCATGGCAGTTAATCTGTTTTACATTTTCCAACTTTACAGCCCCTTGAGTTCTTAGGACAATGCCCTGTGTTTAATGAGTGCTCAATAGAGTAAGTGTTGAATACATTTAAAGCACATGTAAAATGACGTTTCCTTAGAGTTTAATTTGCATTTCCTTGATTACCAGGACAGTATACTTTTGTATATATTTTTATCCTCCATTAGTGTTTTCTCTTCCGGAAAACAAAACAAAAACAAAAACCTCCTCATATCATTTGTTCATTTTTCTCTGTTTTTTTTTTTTTTTCTTATTGATACATGGGATTGCTTTAACAATTTTAATACAAAGTCTTTGTTTATTACATGTTATAGCTATCTTTCTTCTCCAGCTTTACATATTTTAGAGTGGTGTTAGATAAGCAGAAGTTCTATTAACTTTAGCAGTATGTTTCATTTCTCAGCTAAGTCTCTAAATATTTTCTCTCGTTCATTCTCTTTATTACCTAATTCTGGAATTCTGATTTAATGTATGCCATACTTCAGTTTATTCTTCATGTTCTGATCTTGTCTTGCATAACTTTTATCTCCATGTTTATCTTTGTTGCTTTTAAAGTAATTTTATGTCTATCTTCAGGTTTACTAGCTCAATTTCATCCTTGTTTAATCTGCTGTTTAATCTTTTTTTTCTTTTTCATTTCAATCACTAAGAAGTTTCCAAGAAGTTTCCAACTTTACCCGTTTGATGGAATAAGCACATTCTGCCTGCCTCTCCCACTGAATACAACTATTAAATATGAACGTACGTGGAGCTATATTATAACAGTAAATAGTAAATGGTAGCAGATGTATCAAAGACCAGAATATAGAGTACCAACAAACTGGCATGAAATTACCAGAAGAGGGAAGAAAGAAAAAGAGAAAAAAGATGAAATAATTAAATAAGTAATAAAGAAATGTTGGAGCTTTCTAATGGATGGTTTCACCAAGTTTCTGATAGGACAGATTTGAAAATACTATAGCTCTAGGTACAACGTTGAAAATATAAATGTAGATTCTGGTAAATTGCCAGACAAAGAAAGTCACCTATAGCAGAGTAAGAATCAACAACTTGAGAAGCATAAAAATATCTTTTATAAAATGCTGTAAAAAGGGAGCCTAATAATTCTACATCTAGTTAAGATATCATTCACCTGTCACCATAAAATACAAATCTTTACATACATATATGGAAGGCAATATCAGCCTAAACTCTAAGATCAATATTAAATAAACAGTTTTAACCAAAAATTCAAATATATCAAACAAGTTAAATGTGGAAAAACATAAAAAGATAAGAAAATGTTAGTGCTGAACTCTGTAAAAAATGTAGATTTAATGGGTCATTATAAAATGATTGGAAATGTGTTAACTTTTAGTAAATTGGTCATGTATTTGTTTGAAATAAATAATGACAAAGGGACTTGGTATATATTGAAATAGCTAAATAAGGATTTTTAAAATAGAAGAGACGTAATTCAAGAAAAAGTTTAATAATGTTCTAAAAGTATAATAATACATTATTACAATAAAATTTAAAAGTTAGATAGAACTGAGGCATGAAAACCTAAAGGTTGTATCCTATCAGAATGGAGAGAAGGAAACAGAGAGAAAGAACTTCCACTTGGTGAGGGCTATAGTTGGTAGGGGTTTAATGATATGTCTAAAAAAAGAAGAGGACATTATTAATGGAAGCAAAAAGTGTAGTGGTAGACTATAATTAAGAACTTATTGTATATTCTCAGCTAAAAGAACAGATTTTGAATGTTCTTAACACAAAGAAATGATAGAAGTTTGAGGTGATGAATATGCTAATTATCCTGATTTGTTCTTAACACATTGTATACATGCATCAAAATACCATTTTGTACCCCATAAATATGTACGATTTTTATGTGTTTATTAAAATGGTGATAAAAGCAAATAAACAAATATATTCCTTGACTAAATGTATTCCTAGGTAATATTTGTGGCTATTTAAATAAGATTGAGTTTTTGATTTGATTCTCAGCTTGAACATTATTGATGTATAGAAATGGTACTGATTTTTATACACTGATATTGTATTTTAAAACTTTACTGAAATCATTTATCAAGTCTGGGAGCCTTTTGAAGGAATCTTTAGGGCTTTCTAGGTAGAAGATCATGTCATCAGTAAAAAGAGACTTGACTTCCTTTTTTCTGATTTGGGTGTCTTTTTAAATTTCTTTTGCCTGACCAGCTCTGGCTAGGACTTCCGTTACTGTGGTTGAATAGGAGTGGGGAGACTGCACATCCTGGTTTTGTGTTGCCGTTCTTAGGGGGAATGCTTTCAACTTTTCCCCACTCAGTATAATGTTGGCTGTGGGTTTGTTATAGTTGGCTGTTATTATTTTGAGGTGTATTTCCTCAATGCCTAGTTTGTGAAGGGATGTTGGATTTTATCAAATGCATTTGCTGCATCTATTGAGATTATCATATGGTTTTTGTTGTTAATTCAGTTCATGTGGTGAATCACACTTATTAATTTGTAAATGTTGAATCATCCTTGCATTCCTGATATAAAGCCCACTTGACTGTGAGAAATTATCTTTTTGAAGTGCTGTTGGATTGTTTGCTAGCATTTCATTGAGAATGTTTGCATCTTTGTTCATCAGGGATATTGGCCCGTTTTGGTTTTTTTGTTGCTTCCTTGCCTAACTGGCATCATGGCGATGCCAGTTTCATCGAATGAGTTAGGGAGGACTCCCTCCTACTCAGTTTCTTGGTACAGTTTCAGTGACATTGGTAGCAGCTTTTCCTTGCTAAGTCTGGTAAAATGAAGCTACGAATCTGTGTGGTCCTGGGCTGTTTTTTGTTTGTTGTTTGTTTGTTTGTTTCTTTTTGAACTTTTTTTTTTTCAATTACAGATTTAATTTCATTACTTGTTACTGGTCAGTTCAGGATTTTTATTTCTTCCTGGGTCAATCGTGGGAGGTTGTACATTTCCAATAATGTAACAATGTCCTCTAGATTTTCCAGTTTGTGGGTATAGCGATGTTCATAATAATCTCTGATGGTTTCTTTTTAATTTCCATGGTATTAGTTGTGATGTCGCATTTATCATTTTTTGAAACCACGGCAATCTGGCTATACCCTCCCTGGCCTGGTCTGTGCCACCACACAAACCAGTACCACACTCTTCTCTGGGTTCTGACAGTGGGTGCTCCTTTTTTGTTTGAGATAAAAACACAATCACATTGCTATACCTCCTGCAGGCGTGGTCAAGTCCTGCAGAAGTGGTCACAGGCCAGCGGATTTGTCCTCTGGCCTCTCAGGTCAAGCACCAGCTGTGATGGGCGTGGACTACTCACAGGCTGCCAGCAAACCACTCAGGTGGGGCAAAGGAGGCTATGCTGTGATGGGAACCGCCAGGCCTGGAGTCTTGGGAGGGACTCATAGGCATGGGGGCACGTGGTTCTAGTGCATTTCGGCCCTGGGGCAATGGTGATGGGGCCTATCTTGGTCACACTAGCCAGTCCCAGCCCCATTTTCCCCCGGCCTAGCAGACAGCACAAGCTGCAGCTGCTCAGGGCATGATGCAGAGCCCTGAAGGGCGGGCGCCCAGAGTTTCCTTTTGCTAAGGCTGCCCAGCACACTGAAGCATCTGAGCTCCATGCAGGTTCAAGCAGTGCCTTGGTGTGGTCTTCAGCCAGCTCCGTCTACCTGTTCAAATGTCTGTGGGGGTCATGAGAATTCCTGTAGCTAGAATGTCAGAGGTCTGCAGCGGGAATGGGATGCCTTGGGATTTTCTCACTCACACCTTCCTTGAGTCTGGTCCAGTCTCGGGGCTGGTCTTGGAGCCCAGTGACACCAGCCAGACAGTCTTGCCTTCTTGCTCTTCAACCATAGTATCTTTAGTCACCTCTCTATTAAATTTCAATGTTTTCTCTCAAAAGATCTGTTTAAAGTGGAAAGGTTTACTCAATATTTTGATTCCTCTATGTGGAAGAGAAACATCCCTGGTGTGTCTTGTAAGTCATCTTTTTTGGCTTTTCCAAGACTTTTTAATCTTTCACTATTTTCTCATTTCATTTGTATTAAAATTCTAAGTCATTACTAAAAAAGTGAAAAACTCATAGAGTAAGAAAATCTTGCCTTTTACAGGCTGATTTTTACTGGAATATTTTTAGAAGACATTTTTCAATACATTTTTAAGATGTTTACTACATAGGTTTTTTAAAATCATTTTTCTAGTATAAAGAATTAGCACGGTTTACTATCTATTTGATGTCTTGCTCAATCAGTAGCTGTGATAGGCTGAATTAAGAAGACACCAAGACCCCTGCTCCCTTTTCAGGCACTGTACAACGCCCTCTTCTGGAGTGTGTGTAGGACTTGTGAGTGTGACACTGTCTCTCCTTTGATTAGTTAACATTGTGTAGAAAAGGTGATGAGACAATCATTCTGGTAATTATATTACTCTGTATAAAACTCCCTTGCAGCAGATGAGAGAGAGATTCTCTTCCTGGCCTCGAAGAAGTAAATTGTTATGTTATAGAGATGACCATGAGTCAAGGAGGAGCTGGTGGCCTCTAACAACTGAGAGCCTCAATCCTACAGTGGCAAGTCACTGAATTTCACCAGGGCTCAGTAAGTTTGGAAGTGGATGCATTGTCTCAGCTGCGAGATTGCAGCCCCAGCTGACACCTTGAGTTAAGCCTACGGAGACTTAAAGGAGCTGCTAAATGTGATGTAATTTCTTATACAGCAATAAAAAACTAATATATTGTTTAACAAAAAGCTAGAACTGCAACTTATTTTGTGTGTGGAGGATAGGAGAGAGAGGGAAGATGAAAGTAAATTCACAAAGACATCGAGATTCGACCTAGAATGTAGAACGTTGGAAAAAAGCATTGCTCCCACACTTACAATGAAAATATAATCTGGCCAGGTGCAGTGGCTCATGCTTATAATCCCAGCACTTTGGCATTTCAAGGTGGGAGGATCGTTTAGGGCCAGGAGTTCAAGACCAGCCTGGGCAAGATAGAGAGACCGTTGTTTCTATCAAAAACAAAAAAAGTGTTTTAATTAGCCGGGCATAGTAGCACATGACCACAGTCCTAGTAATTGAGGTGGCTAAGGCAGAAGGATCTTAATGACCCCAGGAGTTCCAGGCTACAGTGAGATACGATTGTGCCACTACCCTCCAGTCTGAATGACAGAGCCAGACACTGTCTTTTTTTTAAAAAGCCACATAAATGGCGGGTGCCTGTAGTCCCAGCTACTTGGGAGGCTGAGGCAGGAGAATCGCTTGAACCCAGGAGGGGGAGCTTGCAGTGAGCAGAGATTGTGCCACTGCACTCCAGCCTGGTGACAGAACAAGACTCTGTCAAAAAAAAAAAAAAAAAGTCACATAAATAAATAGAATCTGCAAATTTTCTTGAATCTATCTGATACTTTAAGTCTAAGAATCCAAAATCTATAGAAAGATACACATCTCCAAGAAAGTATGCACCAGACCTGGAATTTAAAAATCTGAGCTGGAGTTTCTTTTCAATGTAATTTGCTAGTCACATGAATGTCGATAACTCATTTAATTTATGTGAGACTTCCTTTTCTTATCTGTAAAATGGATATGATAAAATCTGCCTCATGTACCTTACAGAATAATTTTAAGGGTCAGATAAAATAAGTGCAAAAGTTACTTACACAATGTAACAGGTAAAGAATATCAGTTTTTGTGATGAACAGGGTTTGAAAAAATAATCATCAAGGGTAAAATATATCTGAAATAAAGTCATACTATTTGTAGTATTTTAACCTGTTCTTTTCCAATTAATTAAAAGTCATAAACAAATGTTTATATTAATAAATCCTGTGTAGCTGGGATTACAGTCATCTGCCACCATGCCCGGCTAATTTTTTGTGTTTTTTTTTTTTTTTTAGTAGAGATGGAGTTGCACCATGTTGGCCAGGCTGGTCTCGACATCCTGACCTCAGGTGATCCACCCACCTTGGCCTCCCAAAGTGCTGGGATTACAGCAACGAGCCACTTCACCTGGCCTAGTATTTTATTATTTAAACTATCCTACCTTGTTATTATTATCTTGTATAATTTTTATGATTTTTAATATTTTAACTAACAAGAATAAAGAATATCAAATTACATAAATTATTTTGGGTCCTAATCGAGTTATATTAGGCAATAATCTAAAGCTAAACTTTGAAAATAAAATACAGATTTTTTAAATTAAAATGCATAAAGTAGAAAAAACTTTTATACTTTCAAACTAGGAATGATCTTCACAAAACTTTAAAAATTAAAATATAAATAACATACCCTATTATAAAGTGTTCTAAATAAATATTATATAATAATACATTTGGAAATGCAAAATTATCTGAATGACTTAGAGTTGTTCATTTTGTATGCATAATATTATTTTAAATTTTAAGCAGGAGTAAATTGAAGCAGATTAACAATATAGCATTTATGTAGAAAAAATCTTTAGACTAATAATTTACATATTGAAGTATGATATTATATATGGTATCTATGTTCTAAGAAGGCCAGATTTATAGCAGATGGCAGTTTGACCACAGATAAAGCAAATGAATAATCACTAAAATATTGTGGCATGCATGTTCTATGAATAAGGACTGAAATTCTCAGTTAAGGTATAGAATTATCATTGAGTTAAACAGTTGAAGGCAGATATGCCTTCTTTTCAAGAAGTATTCTTGTAGATGAGGGAAAATATTGATGTAGAGACTGATAGGTCTAATTTCTTTTAATTTAACTGCTCTCAAGAAGGCAGAGCAATAATTCTAATTTACAGCAATAATCTCTTATATAATTAACTAATGGTAACAAACTCCGGAGGGTTTATAGTTATGATGCAGATGTGGAACAATGGAAAATAACAAAACTCACCAACTTGTGATGCCAATTGTTGTTTTGAAACATACCTATGCTATCATTAAATTGTCCATTTAAGATTTGCATCTGGAGATTAATTTATAAGAAGCAATTGCCACTAAAGTTAAACTACATAATAAAGCTGAAAATTATTTCTCTATAGAAAAATATCCATAGAATCATGTAGTTATAATAAGGGACCAACAGAATTATAAAGGAAAATATGTATGCTTTTTGGTAGCATTATCACTTAACTTGCTAGAATCATACAGAGCTTTCATTATACAAATAAATAAATGAATAAAAAATAAATAAACCCACTAGCCATCCTGAAGGTAGACCTACTGCGTCAGTATTTTTTAAAAAACTAAACAATCCATATGTGACTTTTATTCCCAAAACTGTTTGCATCACTGTCTTTTTTTTTCCCTCTCTGAGACAAGGTCTCACTCTGTCACCCAGGCTGGAATGCCATGGCGTGGTAACAGCTCACTGCAGCCTCAACCTCCCAGGCTCAGGTGATCCTCCCACCTCAGCCACCTGAGTAGTTGCAACTACAGGTGCATGCCACTACCCGTGGCAAAATTTTTGCAGAGAAGGAGTTTCTCCTTGTTGCCCAGGCTTGTCTCAAACTCCTGGGCTCAAGCAATTGTCCTGCCTCAGCCTTCCAAAGTGCTGGGAGTACAGGTGAGAGCCCCTGTCACCGGCCTGAAATACCATCTTACAGAGCAATTTTTGGAAAACTTCAGGTCTAAGATATTATAACATCTCACAGCAATCCATTATGGAGTTTCAGAAATTTAATAAATGAATCATTTCCTTCATTAATTTTTATTTATTAATTGATTTTCTCTATTTCTTACAGATTGTGCTCTGTTAAAATCTCAGGAGCTTTTCTTCCCTTAAGCACATGAAAATATCAGCAACTTCACAATATAATCATTTGAAGAAAATGATTATGCATTTTATCTATTTCTTCACTGATTCTATAAGTTCCATTAATTATTTCTGGTAAATCTTTCCTTTTACAGCCAATATAGATAATTTACCAGGTATACTAGAGCTTTCAAGCACTAGCTGCATTCAGATCTTTGTTTTTTTGCTCACAGAAGGATGGCACTTTTTGGTTCCTGGAAGTCAGGTGGTTATTTGACTGTATCTGGCCGATCATCTGTGACAGGAAGTGACATGTGTTACTTCTCATCCATGACATTTGATTGTCAGCAAGAAACACATCAGAATTCTCTTTTCCTGCTGTTCTACTGCAGTAACAGAAGGGTGTGTTGAGATGGAGGTGCCAAAGGACAGAACACCTTGAATCACTGAGTCGTAATAGAGGAGAGTTTCTCCGATGCGTGGTAGAATTTGTGTGAGCAAGTGTATTTGCTGTGTTTTTCCATTGAGATTTTGAAGTCTCTTATTGCAACATTACCCAGTCTATCTTAGCTGAACTACTTAGTCACCATTGTGGACTTATAATAAAATTTCAAATGATTAGACCACAATTTTCGTGTGTCCACTCATTTTTTCTTTCCAGCTAAAGGAATAGCTAACTGATTTTCCTTTGCTAACACACAGAGCTAACTGCAGAATCACTGTGCCACTGAACATTCCGTACACATATTTCCGCGGCTGCCAGCATCATTTCACCTGTTCCCAGGGCTTTGAGAATCTGTGCTGTTGTCCTCTGTGTCAAACTGCCCCTCCCTCAAAGTAAGCGATCCAGAAAACAACGACCACAAGAAGTGGTGAAACCTCATGTCATAGCCAGGAATTACTAGGATTTCCCACAGTGTGGCTTCTGCTACCAATACACTTCTTAAAACATGTAAAGTTGTGATAATTTCATCTTGCCTCCCTCTAACCTGAGATGCAAGGAGTCTTTCTGTGCTGGATTAGACTCAAAGTAAGAATTTGTTTCTGTTCTCGTTCTTACTCATGTCCTCCTTAAATGTATTTCTGCCTCTTTGCCATGATTGTTTTATACTAAGTGCACAACCAGACTATATTTTCACACTTATTATCAAAATTCTCTTCCTCTGTTATATAAAGTACAGTAGGAGAGGAAAGTGAGAGAAGTACCTGTTTGATTATTTTTATAAGATATAATCACCATTTTTGAAAATATCTATTAGGGGATACATGCAAATTATGTAAGAAATAAATTATAGCTATGTCAACTTCCAGGCTTTTCAAATTTGGACAGGTCACTTCCGTTTCCTGGCACTATAAAAGAAACTAGACTAATACAATGTCTAAAGATACTGCCAATACTTAACCTCTATTATTTCTATGACCTATTACAAATTACATTTTGCATTTCTTGTGCCATTTTTCCAATACATCAAGACAATTTTTCCTGTGTTCATAGTGTGAAAAACCCACCTGATTC